>NC_053040.3:306489868-306743243 GCF_002575655.3 Aegilops tauschii subsp. strangulata
CGAAGTTCATCTAGTTTTTTCCGTGACCCTTTCAACTTTTTTGCACATGTTATGCTGGTGAAATGATGAAACCATGCCAAGTTTCAACCTTTTCAGAATTCATATGTAGATTTTTTCAATTTCAGGACCATTTAGCTCAAAACATATCAGTAAATGCATTAAAAATAGCAAATTATGTCAGAAAGGGTTGAAAATTGATGACGTGGCTTCGAATGTCACATGCTGGATGGAAAAAACGTCCGGAGATGTAATAAGTTATTAAAAAATTTAATTGCCGGTGTAACTGATGAGTTTTCGTCTGAAACCCTGATACTTCGAAAGAGATTGTCCAGTTTGCACACGAAATGCATCCAGTTTTTGCGGTGACCCTCTCTACTTTTTTGCACATGCTATCCGGGTGAAATGATGATACCATGCCAAGTTTCAACCTTTTCAGAGTTCATTTCTTGGGCTTTTCAACTTCAGGGCCATTTAGCTCAAAACAAATCGGTAAATGCATGAAAAATAGCAAATCATGTCGGAAAGGGTTGAAAGTTGATGACATGGTTTTGAATGGAGCATGCTGAACGGAAAAAACGTCCGAAGTTGTAGTATGTGATTAAAATTTTGAATTGCCGGTGTAACAGATAAGTTTTCGTCCAAAACCCAGATACTTCGAAAGTGATTGTCCAGTTTGTACACGAAGTGCATCCAGTTTTTGCCATGACCCTCTCTACTTTTTTGCACATGCTCTGCATGTGAAATGATGATACCATGCCAAGTTTCAACCTTTTCAGAGTTTATTTATAGAGATTTTCAATTTTAGGGCCATTTAGCTTAAAACAAATCAGTAAATGCATTAAAAATAGCAAATTATGTTAGAAAGGGTTGAAAGTTGATGACGTGGCTTTGAATGTTGCATGTTGGATGCAAAAAACGTCCGGAGTTGTAATAAGTTATTAAAATTTTGAATTGCCGGTGTAACAGATGAGTTTTCGTCCGAAACCCTGATACTTCGAAAGAGATAGTCCAGTTTGCACACGAAGTGCATCCAGTTTTTGCGGGTTGACCCTCTCTACTTTTTTGCACAAGCTATGCGGGTGAAATGAAGATACCATGCCAAGTTTCAACCTTTTCAGAGTTCATTTCTAGAGCTTTTCAATTTCAGGGCCATTTAGCTCAAAACAAATCGGTAAATGCATGAAAAATAGCAAATTATGTCGGAAAGGGTTGAAAGTTAATGACATGGTTTTGAATGGAGCATGCTGAATGGAAAAAACGTCCGGAGTTGTAATAAGTTATTAGAATTTTGAATTGCCGGTGTAACAGATGAGTTTTTGTTCGAAACCTTGATACTTCGAAAGAGATTGTCCGGTTTGCACACGAAGTGCATCTAGTTTTTTCCGTGACCCTCTCTACTTTTTTGCATATGCTATGCGGGTGAAATGATCATACCATGCCAAGTTTCAACCTTTTTAGAGTTCATTTGTAGAGCATTCAATTTCAGGGCAATTTAGCTCAAAATAAATCAGTAAATGCATTAAAAATAGCAAATTATGTCAGAAAGGGTTGAAAGTTGATGACGTGGCTTTGAATGTTGCATGCTGGATGCAAAAGATTCTGGAGTTGTAATAAGTTAATAAAATTTTGAATTGGCTGTGTAACAGATGAGTTTTCGTCCGAAACCCTGATACTTCGAAAGAGATTGTCCAGTTGGTACACGAAGTTCATCTAGTTTTTTCCGTGACCCTTTCAACTTTTTTGCACATGTTATGCTGGTGAAATGATGAAACCATGCCAAGTTTCAACCTTTTCAGAATTCATATGTAGATTTTTTCAATTTCAGGACCATTTAGCTCAAAACATATTAGTAAATGCATTAAAAATAGCAAATTATGTCAGAAAGGGTTGAAAGTTGATGACGTGGCTTCGAATGTCACATGCTGGATGCAAAAAACGTCCGGAGATGTAATAAGTTGTTAAAATTTTTAATTGCCGGTGTAACAGATGAGTTTTCGTCTGAAACCCTGATACTTCGAAAAAGATTGTCCAGTTTGCACACGAAATGCATCCAGTTTTTGCGGTGACCCTCTCTACTTTTTTGCACATGCTATGCAGGTGAAATGATGATACCATGCCAAGTTTGAACCTTTTCAGAGTTCATTTCTAGAGCTTTTCAACTTCAGGGCCATTTAGCTCAAAACAAATCGGTAAATGCATGAAAAATAGCAAATTATGTCGGAAAGGGTTGAAAGTTGATGACATGGTTTTGAATGGAGCATGCTGAACGGAAAAAACGTCCAAAGTTGTAATAAGTTATTAAAATTTTGAATTGCCGGTGTAACACATAAGTTTTCGTCCGAAACCAAGATACTTCGAAAGAGATTGTCCAGTTTGTACACGAAGTGCATCCAGTTTTGGCCATGACCCTCTCTACTTTTTTGCACATGCTCTGCAGGTGAAATGATGATACCATGGCAAGTTTCAACCTTTTCAGAGTTTATTTATAGAGCTTTTCAATTTAAGGGCCATTTAGCTTAAAACAAATCAGTAAATGCATTAAAAATAGCAAATTATGTTAGAAAGGGTTGAAAGTTGATGACATGGCTTTGAATGTTGCATGTTGGATGCAAAAAACGTCCGGAGTTGTAATAAGTTATTAAAATTTTGAATTGCCGGTGTAACAGATGAGTTTTCGTCCGAAACCCTGATACTTCGAAAGAGATAGTCCAGTTTGCACACGAAGTGCATCCAGTTTTTGCGGTGACCCTCTCTACTTTTTTGCACATGCTATGCGGGTGAAATGATGATACCATGCCAAGTTTCAACCTTTTCCGAGTTCATTTCTAGAGCTTTTCAATTTCAGGGCCATTTAGCTCAAAACAAATCGGTAAATGCATGAAAAATAGCAAATTATGTCGGAAAGGGTTGAAAGTTGATGACATGGTTTTGAATGGAGCATGCTGAATGGAAAAAACGTCCGGAGTTGTAATAAGTTATTAGAATTTTGAATTGCCGGTCTAACAGATGAGTTTTCGTCCGAAACCTTGATACTTCGAAAGAGATTGTCCGGTTTGCACACGAAGTGCATCTAGTTTTTTCCGTGACCCTCTCTACTTTTTTGCACATGCTATGCGGGTGAAATGATGATACCATGCCAAGTTTCAACCTTTTCAGAGTTCATTTGTAGAGCATTCAATTTCAGGGCAATTTAGCTCAAAATAAATCAGTAAATGCATTAAAAATAGCAAATTATGTCAGAAAGGGTTGAAAGTTGATGATGTGGCTTCGAATGTTGCATGCTGGATGCAAAAGATTCTGGAGTTGTAATAAGTTATTAAAATTTTGAATTGCCGGTGTAACAGATGAGTTTTCGTCCGAAACCCTGATACTTCGAAAGAGATTGTCCAGTTGGTACACGAAGTTCATCTAGTTTTTTCCGTGACCGTTTCAACTTTTTTGCACATGTTATGCTGGTGAAATGATGAAACCATGCCAAGTTTCAACCTTTTCAGAATTCATATGTAGATTTTTTCAATTTCAGGACCATTTACCTCAAAACATATCAGTAAATGCATTAAAAATAGCAAATTATGTCAGAAAGGGTTGAAAGTTGATGACTTGGCTTCGAATGTCACATGCTGGATGCAAAAAACGTCCGGAGATGTAATAAGTTATTAAAATTTTTGATTGCCGGTGTAACAGATGAGTTTTCGTCTGAAACCCAGATACTTCGAAAGAGATTGTCCAGTTTGTACACGAAGTGCATCCAATTTTTGCCATGACCCCCTCTACTTTTTTGCACATGCTCTGCAGGTGAAATGATGATACCATGCCAAGTTTCAACCTTTTCAGAGTTTATTTATAGAGCTTTTCAATTTCAGGGCCATTTAGCTTAAAACAAATCAGTAAATGCATTAAAAATAGCAAATTATGTTAGAAAGGGTTGGAAGTTGATGACGTGGCTTTGAATGTTGCATGTTGGATGCAAAAAACGTCCGGAGTTGTAATAAGTTATTAAAATTTTGAATTGCCGGTGTAACAGATGAGTTTTCGTCCGAAACCCTGATACTTCGAAAGAGATAGTCCAGTTTGCACACGAAGTGCATCCAGTTTTTGCGGTGACCCTTTCTACTTTTTTGCACATGCTATGCGGGTGAAATGATGATACCATGCCAAGTTTCAACCTTTTCAGAGTTCATTTCTAGAGCTTTTCAATTTCAGGGCCATTTAGCTCAAAACAAATCGGTAAATGCATGAAAAATAGCAAATTATGTCGGAAAGGGTTGAAAGTTGATGACATGGTTTTGAATGGAGCATGCTGAATGGAAAAAACGTCCGGAGTTGTAATAAGTTATTAGAATTTTGAATTGCCGGTGTAACAGATGAGTTTTCGTCCGAAACCTTGATACTTCGAAAGAGATTGTCCGGTTTGCACACGAAGTGCATCTAGTTTTTTCCGTGACCCTCTCTACTTTTTTGCACATGCTATGCGGGTGAAATGATGATACCATGCCAAGTTTCAACCTTTTCAGAGTTCATTTGTAGAGCATTCAATTTCAGGGCAATTTAGCTCAAAATAAATCAGTAAATGCATTAAAAATAGCAAATTATGTCAGAAAGGGTTGAAAGTTGATGACGTGGCTTTGAATGTTGCATGCTGGATGCAAAAGATTCTGGAGTTGTAATAAGTTATTAAAATTTTGAATTGCCGGTGTAACAGATGAGTTTTCGTCCGAAACCCTGATACTTCGAAAGAGATTGTCCAGTTGGTACACGAAGTTCATCTAGTTTTTTCCGTGACCCTTTCAACTTTTTTGCACATGTTATGCTGGTGAAATGATGAAACCATGCCAAGTTTCAACCTTTTCAGAATTCATATGTAGATTTTTTCAATTTCAGGACAATTTAGCTCAAAACATATCAGTAAATGCATTAAAAATAGCAAATTATGTCAGAAAGGGTTGAAAGTTGATGACGTGGCTTCGAATGTCACATGCTGGATGCAAAAAACGTCCGGAGATGTAATAAGTTATTAAAATTTTTAATTGCCGGTGTAACAGATGAGTTTTCGTCTGAAACCCTGATACTTCGCAAGAGATTGTCCAGTTTGCACACGAAATGCATCCAGTTTTTGCGGTGACGCTCTCTACTTTTTTGCACATGCTATGCGGGTGAAATGATGATACCATGCCAAGTTTCAACCTTTTCAGAGTTCATTTCTAGAGCTTTTCAACATCAGGGCCATTTAGCTCAAAACAAATCGGTAAATGCATGAAAATTAGCAAATTATGTCGGAAAGGGTTGAAAGTTGATGACATGGTTTTGAATGGAGCATGCTGAACGGAAAAAACGTCCGAAGTTGTAATAAGTTATTAAAATTTTGAATTGCCGGTGTAAAAGATAAGTTTTCGTCCGAAACCCAGATACTTCGAAAGAGATTGTCCAGTTTGTACACGAAGTGCATCCAGTTTTTGCCATGACCCTTTCTACTTTTTTGCACATGCTCTGGAGGTGAAATGATGATACCATGCCAAGTTTCAACCTTTTCAGAGTTTATTTATAGAGCTTTTCAATTTCAGGGCCATTTAGCTTAAAACAAATCAGTAAATGCATTAAAAATAGCAAATTATGTTAGAAAGGGTTGAAAGTTGATGACGTGGCTTTGAATGTTGCATGTTGGATGCAAAAAACGTCCGGAGTTGTAATAAGTTATTAAAATTTTGAATTGCCGGTGTAACAGATGAGTTTTCGTCCGAAACCCTGATACTTCGAAAGAGATAGTCCAGTTTGCACACGAAATGCATCCAGTTTTTGCGGTGACCCTCTCTACTTTTTTGCACATGCTATGCGGGTGAAATGATGATACCATGCCATGTTTCAACCTTATCAGAGTTCATTTCTAGAGCTTTTCAATTTCAGGGCCATTTAGCTCAAAACAAATCGGTAAATGCATGAAAAATAGCAAATTATGTCGGAAAGGGTTGAAAGTTAATGACATGGTTTTGAATGGAGAATGCTGAATGGAAAAAACGTCCGAAGTTGTAATAAGTTATTAGAATTTTGAATTGCCGGTGTAACAGATGAGTTTTCGTCCGAAACCTTGATACTTCGAAAGAGATTGTCCGGTTTGCACACGAAGTGCATCTAGTTTTTTCCGTGACCCTCTCTACTTTTTTGCACATGCTATGCGGGTGAAATGATGATACCATGCCAAGTTTCAACCTTTTCAGAGTTCATTTGTAGAGCATTCAATTTCAGGGCAATTTAGCTCAAAATAAATCAGTAAATGCATTAAAAATAGCAAATTATGTCAGAAAGGGTTGAAAGTTGATGATGTGGCTTCGAATGTTGCATGCTGGATGCAATAGATTCTGGAGTTGTAATAAGTTATTAAAATTTTGAATTGCCGGTGTAACAGATGAGTTTTCGTCCGAAACCCTGATACTTCGAAAGAGATTGTCCAGTTGGTACACGAAGTTCATCTAGTTTTTTCCGTGACCCTTTCAACTTTTTTGCACATGTTATGCTGGTGAAATGATGAAACCATGCCAAGTTTCAACCTTTTCAGAATTCATATGTAGATTTTTTCAATTTCAGGACCATTTAGCTCAAAACATATCAGTAAATGCATTAAAAATAGCAAATTATGTCAGAAAGGGTTGAAAATTGATGACGTGGCTTCGAATGTCACATGCTGGATGCAAAAAACGTCCGGAGATGTAATAAGTTATTAAAAAATTTAATTGCCGGTGTAACTGATGAGTTTTCGTCTGAAACCCTGATACTTCGAAAGAGATTGTCCAGTTTGCACACGAATGCATCCAGTTTTTGCGGTGACCCTCTCTACTTTTTTGCACATGCTATCCGGGTGAAATGATGATACCATGCCAAGTTTCAACCTTTTCAGAGTTCATTTCTTGGGCTTTTCAACTTCAGGGCCATTTAGCTCAAAACAAATCGGTAAATGCATGAAAAATAGCAAATCATGTCGGAAAGGGTTGAAAGTTGATGACATGGTTTTGAATGGAGCATGCTGAACGGAAAAAACGTCCGAAGTTGTAGTATGTTATTAAAATTTTGAATTGCCGGTGTAACAGATAAGTTTTCGTCCAAAACCCAGATACTTCGAAAGTGATTGTCCAGTTTGTACACGAAGTGCATCCAGTTTTTGCCATGACCCTCTCTACTTTTTTGCACATGCTCTGCATGTGAAATGATGATACCATGCCAAGTTTCAACCTTTTCAGAGTTTATTTATAGAGATTTTCAATTTTAGGGCCATTTAGCTTAAAACAAATCAGTAAATGCATTAAAAATAGCAAATTATGTTAGAAAGGGTTGAAAGTTGATGACGTGGCTTTGAATGTTGCATGTTGGATGCAAAAAACGTCCGGAGTTGTAATAAGTTATTAAAATTTTGAATTGCCGGTGTAACAGATGAGTTTTCGTCCGAAACCCTGATACTTCGAAAGAGATAGTCCAGTTTGCACACGAAGTGCATCCAGTTTTTGCGGTGACCCTCTCTACTTTTTTGCACAAGCTATGCGGGTGAAATGAAGATACCATGCCAAGTTTCAACCTTTTCAGAGTTCATTTCTAGAGCTTTTCAATTTCAGGGCCATTTAGCTCAAAACAAATCGGTAAATGCATGAAAAATAGCAAATTATGTCGGAAAGGGTTGAAAGTTAATGACATGGTTTTGAATGGAGCATGCTGAATGGAAAAAACGTCCGGAGTTGTAATAAGTTATTAGAATTTTGAATTGCCGGTGTAACAGATGAGTTTTTGTTCGAAACCTTGATACTTCGAAAGAGATTGTCCGGTTTGCACACGAAGTGCATCTAGTTTTTTCCGTGACCCTCTCTACTTTTTTGCATATGCTATGCGGGTGAAATGATCATACCATGCCAAGTTTCAACCTTTTTAGAGTTCATTTGTAGAGCATTCAATTTCAGGGCAATTTAGCTCAAAATAAATCAGTAAATGCATTAAAAATAGCAAATTATGTCAGAAAGGGTTGAAAGTTGATGACGTGGCTTTGAATGTTGCATGCTGGATGCAAAAGATTCTGGAGTTGTAATAAGTTAATAAAATTTTGAATTGGCTGTGTAACAGATGAGTTTTCGTCCGAAACCCTGATACTTCGAAAGAGATTGTCCAGTTGGTACACGAAGTTCATCTAGTTTTTTCCGTGACCCTTTCAACTTTTTTGCACATGTTATGCTGGTGAAATGATGAAACCATGCCAAGTTTCAACCTTTTCAGAATTCATATGTAGATTTTTTCAATTTCAGGACCATTTAGCTCAAAACATATTAGTAAATGCATTAAAAATAGCAAATTATGTCAGAAAGGGTTGAAAGTTGATGACGTGGCTTCGAATGTCACATGCTGGATGCAAAAAACGTCCGGAGATGTAATAAGTTGTTAAAATTTTTAATTGCCGGTGTAACAGATGAGTTTTCGTCTGAAACCCTGATACTTCGAAAAAGATTGTCCAGTTTGCACACGAAATGCATCCAGTTTTTGCGGTGACCCTCTCTACTTTTTTGCACATGCTATGCAGGTGAAATGATGATACCATGCCAAGTTTGAACCTTTTCAGAGTTCATTTCTAGAGCTTTTCAACTTCAGGGCCATTTAGCTCAAAACAAATCGGTAAATGCATGAAAAATAGCAAATTATGTCGGAAAGGGTTGAAAGTTGATGACATGGTTTTGAATGGAGCATGCTGAACGGAAAAAACGTCCAAAGTTGTAATAAGTTATTAAAATTTTGAATTGCCGGTGTAACACATAAGTTTTCGTCCGAAACCAAGATACTTCGAAAGAGATTGTCCAGTTTGTACACGAAGTGCATCCAGTTTTGGCCATGACCCTCTCTACTTTTTTGCACATGCTCTGCAGGTGAAATGATGATACCATGGCAAGTTTCAACCTTTTCAGAGTTTATTTATAGAGCTTTTCAATTTAAGGGCCATTTAGCTTAAAACAAATCAGTAAATGCATTAAAAATAGCAAATTATGTTAGAAAGGGTTGAAAGTTGATGACATGGCTTTGAATGTTGCATGTTGGATGCAAAAAACGTCCGGAGTTGTAATAAGTTATTAAAATTTTGAATTGCCGGTGTAACAGATGAGTTTTCGTCCGAAACCCTGATACTTCGAAAGAGATAGTCCAGTTTGCACACGAAGTGCATCCAGTTTTTGCGGTGACCCTCTCTACTTTTTTGCACATGCTATGCGGGTGAAATGATGATACCATGCCAAGTTTCAACCTTTTCCGAGTTCATTTCTAGAGCTTTTCAATTTCAGGGCCATTTAGCTCAAAACAAATCGGTAAATGCATGAAAAATAGCAAATTATGTCGGAAAGGGTTGAAAGTTGATGACATGGTTTTGAATGGAGCATGCTGAATGGAAAAAACGTCCGGAGTTGTAATAAGTTATTAGAATTTTGAATTGCCGGTCTAACAGATGAGTTTTCGTCCGAAACCTTGATACTTCGAAAGAGATTGTCCGGTTTGCACACGAAGTGCATCTAGTTTTTTCCGTGACCCTCTCTACTTTTTTGCACATGCTATGCGGGTGAAATGATGATACCATGCCAAGTTTCAACCTTTTCAGAGTTCATTTGTAGAGCATTCAATTTCAGGGCAATTTAGCTCAAAATAAATCAGTAAATGCATTAAAAATAGCAAATTATGTCAGAAAGGGTTGAAAGTTGATGATGTGGCTTCGAATGTTGCATGCTGGATGCAAAAGATTCTGGAGTTGTAATAAGTTATTAAAATTTTGAATTGCCGGTGTAACAGATGAGTTTTCGTCCGAAACCCTGATACTTCGAAAGAGATTGTCCAGTTGGTACACGAAGTTCATCTAGTTTTTTCCGTGACCGTTTCAACTTTTTTGCACATGTTATGCTGGTGAAATGATGAAACCATGCCAAGTTTCAACCTTTTCAGAATTCATATGTAGATTTTTTCAATTTCAGGACCATTTACCTCAAAACATATCAGTAAATGCATTAAAAATAGCAAATTATGTCAGAAAGGGTTGAAAGTTGATGACTTGGCTTCGAATGTCACATGCTGGATGCAAAAAACGTCCGGAGATGTAATAAGTTATTAAAATTTTTGATTGCCGGTGTAACAGATGAGTTTTCGTCTGAAACCCAGATACTTCGAAAGAGATTGTCCAGTTTGTACACGAAGTGCATCCAATTTTTGCCATGACCCCCTCTACTTTTTTGCACATGCTCTGCAGGTGAAATGATGATACCATGCCAAGTTTCAACCTTTTCAGAGTTTATTTATAGAGCTTTTCAATTTCAGGGCCATTTAGCTTAAAACAAATCAGTAAATGCATTAAAAATAGCAAATTATGTTAGAAAGGGTTGGAAGTTGATGACGTGGCTTTGAATGTTGCATGTTGGATGCAAAAAACGTCCGGAGTTGTAATAAGTTATTAAAATTTTGAATTGCCGGTGTAACAGATGAGTTTTCGTCCGAAACCCTGATACTTCGAAAGAGATAGTCCAGTTTGCACACGAAGTGCATCCAGTTTTTGCGGTGACCCTTTCTACTTTTTTGCACATGCTATGCGGGTGAAATGATGATACCATGCCAAGTTTCAACCTTTTCAGAGTTCATTTCTAGAGCTTTTCAATTTCAGGGCCATTTAGCTCAAAACAAATCGGTAAATGCATGAAAAATAGCAAATTATGTCGGAAAGGGTTGAAAGTTGATGACATGGTTTTGAATGGAGCATGCTGAATGGAAAAAACGTCCGGAGTTGTAATAAGTTATTAGAATTTTGAATTGCCGGTGTAACAGATGAGTTTTCGTCCGAAACCTTGATACTTCGAAAGAGATTGTCCGGTTTGCACACGAAGTGCATCTAGTTTTTTCCGTGACCCTCTCTACTTTTTTGCACATGCTATGCGGGTGAAATGATGATACCATGCCAAGTTTCAACCTTTTCAGAGTTCATTTGTAGAGCATTCAATTTCAGGGCAATTTAGCTCAAAATAAATCAGTAAATGCATTAAAAATAGCAAATTATGTCAGAAAGGGTTGAAAGTTGATGACGTGGCTTTGAATGTTGCATGCTGGATGCAAAAGATTCTGGAGTTGTAATAAGTTATTAAAATTTTGAATTGCCGGTGTAACAGATGAGTTTTCGTCCGAAACCCTGATACTTCGAAAGAGATTGTCCAGTTGGTACACGAAGTTCATCTAGTTTTTTCCGTGACCCTTTCAACTTTTTTGCACATGTTATGCTGGTGAAATGATGAAACCATGCCAAGTTTCAACCTTTTCAGAATTCATATGTAGATTTTTTCAATTTCAGGACAATTTAGCTCAAAACATATCAGTAAATGCATTAAAAATAGCAAATTATGTCAGAAAGGGTTGAAAGTTGATGACGTGGCTTCGAATGTCACATGCTGGATGCAAAAAACGTCCGGAGATGTAATAAGTTATTAAAATTTTTAATTGCCGGTGTAACAGATGAGTTTTCGTCTGAAACCCTGATACTTCGCAAGAGATTGTCCAGTTTGCACACGAAATGCATCCAGTTTTTGCGGTGACGCTCTCTACTTTTTTGCACATGCTATGCGGGTGAAATGATGATACCATGCCAAGTTTCAACCTTTTCAGAGTTCATTTCTAGAGCTTTTCAACATCAGGGCCATTTAGCTCAAAACAAATCGGTAAATGCATGAAAATTAGCAAATTATGTCGGAAAGGGTTGAAAGTTGATGACATGGTTTTGAATGGAGCATGCTGAACGGAAAAAACGTCCGAAGTTGTAATAAGTTATTAAAATTTTGAATTGCCGGTGTAAAAGATAAGTTTTCGTCCGAAACCCAGATACTTCGAAAGAGATTGTCCAGTTTGTACACGAAGTGCATCCAGTTTTTGCCATGACCCTTTCTACTTTTTTGCACATGCTCTGGAGGTGAAATGATGATACCATGCCAAGTTTCAACCTTTTCAGAGTTTATTTATAGAGCTTTTCAATTTTAGGGCCATTTAGCTTAAAACAAATCAGTAAATGCATTAAAAATAGCAAATTATGTTAGAAAGGGTTGAAAGTTGATGACGTGGCTTTGAATGTTGCATGTTGGATGCAAAAAACGTCCGGAGTTGTAATAAGTTATTAAAATTTTGAATTGCCGGTGTAACAGATGAGTTTTCGTCCGAAACCCTGATACTTCGAAAGAGATAGTCCAGTTTGCACACGAAATGCATCCAGTTTTTGCGGTGACCCTCTCTACTTTTTTGCACATGCTATGCGGGTGAAATGATGATACCATGCCATGTTTCAACCTTATCAGAGTTCATTTCTAGAGCTTTTCAATTTCAGGGCCATTTAGCTCAAAACAAATCGGTAAATGCATGAAAAATAGCAAATTATGTCGGAAAGGGTTGAAAGTTAATGACATGGTTTTGAATGGAGAATGCTGAATGGAAAAAACGTCCGAAGTTGTAATAAGTTATTAGAATTTTGAATTGCCGGTGTAACAGATGAGTTTTCGTCCGAAACCTTGATACTTCGAAAGAGATTGTCCGGTTTGCACACGAAGTGCATCTAGTTTTTTCCGTGACCCTCTCTACTTTTTTGCACATGCTATGCGGGTGAAATGATGATACCATGCCAAGTTTCAACCTTTTCAGAGTTCATTTGTAGAGCATTCAATTTCAGGGCAATTTAGCTCAAAATAAATAAGTAAATGCATTAAAAATAGCAAATTATGTCAGAAAGGGTTGAAAGTTGATGACATGGTTTTGAATGGAGCATGCTGAACGGAAAAAACGTCCGAAGTTGTAATAAGTTATTAAAATTTTGAATTGCCGGTGTAAAAGATAAGTTTTCGTCCGAAACCCAGATACTTCGAAAGAGATTGTCCAGTTTGTACACGAAGTGCATCCTGTTTTTGCCATGACCCTTTCTACTTTTTTGCACATGCTCTGGAGGTGAAATGATGATACCATGCCAAGTTTCAACCTTTTCAGAGTTTATTTATAGAGCTTTTCAATTTTAGGGCCATTTAGCTTAAAACAAATCAGTAAATGCATTAAAAATAGCAAATTATGTTAGAAAGGGTTGAAAGTTGATGACGTGGCTTTGAATGTTGCATGTTGGATGCAAAAAACGTCCGGAGTTGTAATAAGTTATTAAAATTTTGAATTGCCGGTGTAACAGATGAGTTTTCGTCCGAAACCCTGATACTTCGAAAGAGATAGTCCAGTTTGCACACGAAATGCATCCAGTTTTTGCGGTGACCCTCTCTACTTTTTTGCACATGCTATGCGGGTGAAATGATGATACCATGCCATGTTTCAACCTTTTCAGAGTTCATTTCTAGAGCTTTTCAATTTCAGGGCCATTTAGCTCAAAACAAATCGGTAAATGCATGAAAAATAGCAAATTATGTCGGAAAGGGTTGAAAGTTAATGACATGGTTTTGAATGGAGAATGCTGAATGGAAAAAACGTCCGAAGTTGTAATAAGTTATTAGAATTTTGAATTGCCGGTGTAACAGATGAGTTTTCGTCCGAAACCTTGATACTTCGAAAGAGATTGTCCGGTTTGCACACGAAGTGCATCTAGTTTTTTCCGTGACCCTCTCTACTTTTTTGCACATGCTATGCGGGTGAAATGATGATACCATGCCAAGTTTCAACCTTTTCAGAGTTCATTTGTAGAGCATTCAATTTCAGGGCAATTTAGCTCAAAACAAATCAGTAAATGCATTAAAAATAGCAAATTATTGCAGAAAGGGTTGAAAGTTGATGACGTGGCTTTGAATGTTGCATGCTGGATGCGAAAGATTCCGGAGTTGTAATAAGTTATTAAAATTTTGAATTGCCGGTGTAACAGATGAGTTTCGTCCGAAACCCTGATACTTCGAAAGAGATTGTCCAGTTGGTACACGAAGTTCATCTAGTTTTTTCCGTGACCCTTTCAACTTTTTTGCACATGTTATGCTGGTGAAATGATGAAACCATGCCAAGTTTCAACCTTTTCAGAATTCATTTGTAGATTTTTTCAATTTCAGGACCATTTAGCTCAAAACATATCAGTAAATGCATTAAAAATAGCAAATTATGTCAGAAAGGGTTGAAAGTTGATGACGTGGCTTCGAATGTCACATGCTGGATGCAAAAAACGTCCGGAGATGTAATAAGTTATTAAAAATTTAAATTGCCGGTGTAACAGATGAGTTTTCGTCTGAAACCCTGATACTTCGAAAGAGATTGTCCAGTTTGCACACGAAATGCATCCAGTTTTTGCGGTGACCCTCTCTACTTTTTTGCACATGCTATGCGGGTGAAATGATGATACCATGCCAAGTTTCAACCTTTTCAGAGTTCATTTCTAGAGCTTTTCAACTTCAGGGCCATTTAGCTCAAAACAAATCGGTAAATGCATGAAAAATAGCAAATTATGTCGGAAAGGGTTGAAAGTTGATGACATGGTTTCGAATGGAGCATGCTGAACGGAAAAAACGTCCAAAGTTGTAATAAGTTATTAAAATTTTGAATTGCCGGTGTAACAGATAAGTTTTCGTCCGAAACCCAGATACTTCGAAAGAGATTGTCCAGTTTGTACACGAAGTGCATCCAGTTTTTGCCATGACCCTCTCTACTTTTTTGCACATGCTCTGCAGGTGAAATGATGATACCATGCCAAGTTTCAACCTTTTCAGAGTTTATTTATAGAGCTTTTCAATTTCAGGGCCATTTAGCTTAAAACAAATCAGTAAATGGATTAAAAATAGCAAATTATGTTAGAAAGGGTTGAAAGTTGATGACGTGGCTTTGAATGTTGCATGTTGGATGCAAAAAACGTCCGGAGTTGTAATAAGTTATTAAAATTTTGAATTGCCGGTGTAACAGATGAGTTTTCGTCCGAAACCCTGATACTTTGAAAGAGATAGTCCAGTTTGCACACGAAGTGCATCCAGTGTTTGCGGTGACCCTCTCTACTTGTTTGCACATGCTATGCGGGTGAAATGATGATACCATGCCAAGTTTCAACCTTTTCAGAGTTCATTTCTAGAGCTTTTCAATTTCAGGGCCATTTAGCTCAAAACAAATCGGTAAATGCATGAAAAATAGCAAATTATGTCGGAAAGGGTTGAAAGTTGATGACATGGTTTTGAATGGAGCATGCTGAATGGAAAAAACGTCTGGAGTTGTAATAAGTTATAAGAATTTTGAATTGCCGGTGTAACAAATGAGTTTTTGTCCGAAACCCTGATACTTCGAAAGAGATTGTCCGGTTTGCACACGAAGTGCATCTAGTTTTTTCCGTGACCCTCTCTACTTTTTTGCACATGCTATGCGGGTGAAATGATGATACCATGCCAAGTTTCAACCTTTTCAGAGTTCATTTGTAGATCATTCAATTTCAGGGCAATTTAGCTCAAAACAAATCAGTAAATGCATTAAAAATAGCAAATTATTGCAGAAAGGGTTGAAAGTTGATGACGTGGCTTTGAATGTTGCATGCTGGATGCGAAAGATTCCGGAGTTGTAATAAGTTATTAAAATTTTGAATTGCCGGTGTAACAGATGAGTTTCGTCCGAAACCCTGATACTTCGAAAGAGATTGTCCAGTTGGTACACGAAGTTCATCTAGTTTTTTCCGTGACCCTTTCAACTTTTTTGCACATGTTATGCTGGTGAAATGATGAAACCATGCCAAGTTTCAACCTTTTCAGAATTCATATGTAGAGTTTTTCAATTTCAGGACCATTTAGCTCAAAACAAATCAGTAAATGCATTAAAAATAGCAAATTATGTCAGGAAGAGTTGAAAGTTGATGACGTGGCTTCGAATGTCACATGCAGGATGCAAAAAACGTCCGAAGATGTAATAAGTTATTAAAATTTTTAATTGCCGGTGTAAGAGATGAGTTTTCGTCTGAAACCCTGATACTTCGAAAGAGATTGTCCAGTTTGCACACGAAATGCATCCAGTTTTTGCGGTGACCCTCTCTACTTTCTTGCACATGCTATGCGGGTGAAATGATGATACCATGCCAAGTTTCAACCTTTTCAGAGTTCATTTCTAGAGCTTTTCAACTTCAGGGCCATTTAGCTCAAAACAAATCGGTAATTGCATGAAAAATAGCAAATTATGTCGGAAAGGGTTGAAAGTTGATGACATGGTTTTGAATGGAGCATGCTGAACGGAAAAAACGTCCGGAGTTGTTATAAGTTATTAAAATTTTGAATTGCCGGTGTAACAGATAAGTTTTCGTCCGAAACCCAGATACTTCGAAAGAGATTGTCCAGTTTGTACACGAAGTGCATCCAGTTTTTTCCATGACCCTCTCTACTTTTTTGCACATGCTCTGCAGGTGAAATGATGATACCATGCCAAGTTTCAACCTTTTCAGAGTTTATTTATAGAGCTTTTCAATTTCAGGGCCATTTAGCTTAAAACAAATCAGTAAATGGATTAAAAATAGCAAATTATGTTAGAAAGGGTTGAAAGTTGATGACGTGGCTTTGAATGTTGCATGTTGGATGCAAAAAACGTCCGGAGTTGTAATAAGTTATTAAAATTTTGAATTGCCGGTGTAACAGATGA
This sequence comes from Aegilops tauschii subsp. strangulata, assembly GCF_002575655.3. Taxonomy (NCBI): domain Eukaryota; kingdom Viridiplantae; phylum Streptophyta; class Magnoliopsida; order Poales; family Poaceae; genus Aegilops; species Aegilops tauschii. Next base: position 306,506,459 of record NC_053040.3, read on the forward strand.
GTTTTCGTCCGAAACCCTGATACTTTGAAAGAGATAGTCCAGTTTGCACACGAAGTGCATCCAGTGTTTGCGGTGACCCTCTCTACTTGTTTGCACATGCTATGCGGGTGAAATGATGATACCATGCCAAGTTTCAACCTTTTCAGAGTTCATTTCTAGAGCTTTTCAATTTCAGGGCCATTTAGCTCAAAACAAATCGGTAAATGCATGAAAAATAGCAAATTATGTCGGAAAGGGTTGAAAGTTGATGACATGGTTTTGAATGGAGCATGCTGAATGGAAAAAACGTCTGGAGTTGTAATAAGTTATAAGAATTTTGAATTGCCGGTGTAACAAATGAGTTTTTGTCCGAAACCCTGATACTTCGAAAGAGATTGTCCGGTTTGCACACGAAGTGCATCTAGTTTTTTCCGTGACCCTCTCTACTTTTTTGCACATGCTATGCGGGTGAAATGATGATACCATGCCAAGTTTCAACCTTTTCAGAGTTCATTTGTAGAGCATTCAATTTCAGGGCAATTTAGCTCAAAACAAATCAGTAAATGCATTAAAAATAGCAAATTATTGCAGAAAGGGTTGAAAGTTGATGACGTGGCTTTGAATGTTGCATGCTGGATGCGAAAGATTCCGGAGTTGTAATAAGTTATTAAAATTTTGAATTGCCGGTGTAACAGATGAGTTTTCGTCCGAAACCCTGATACTTCGAAAGAGATTGTCCAGTTGGTACACGAAGTTCATCTAGTTTTTTCCGTGACCCTTTCAACTTTTTTGCACATGTTATGCTGGTGAAATGATGAAACCATGCCAAGTTTCAACCTTTTCAGAATTCATATGTAGAGTTTTTCAATTTCAGGACCATTTAGCTCAAAACAAATCAGTAAATGCATTAAAAATAGCAAATTATGTCAGGAAGAGTTGAAAGTTGATGACGTGGCTTCGAATGTCACATGCTGGATGCAAAAAACGTCCGAAGATGTAATAAGTTATTAAAAATTTTAATTGCCGGTGTAAGAGATGAGTTTTCGTCTGAAACCCTGATACTTCGAAAGAGATTGTCCAGTTTGCACACGAAATGCATCCAGTTTTTGCGGTGACCCTCTCTACTTTCTTGCACGTGCTATGCGGGTGAAATGATGATACCATGCCAAGTTTCAACCTTTTCAGAGTTCATTTCTAGAGCTTTTCAACTTCAGGGCCATTTAGCTCAAAACAAATCGGTAATTGCATGAAAAATAGCAAATTATGTCGGAAAGGGTTGAAAGTTGATGACATGGTTTTGAATGGAGCATGCTGAACGGAAAAAACGTCCGGAGTTGTTATAAGTTATTAAAATTTTGAATTGCCGGTGTAACAGATAAGTTTTCGTCCGAAACCCAGATACTTCGAAAGAGATTGTCCAGTTTGTACACGAAGTGCATCCAGTTTTTGCCATGACCCTCTCTACTTTTTTGCACATGCTCTGCAGGTAAATGATGATACCATGCCAAGTTTCAACCTTTTCAGAGTTTATTTATAGAGCTTTTCAATTTCAGGGCCATTTAGCTTAAAACAAATCAGTAAATGCATTAAAAATAGCAAATTATGTTAGAAAGGGTTGAAAGTTGATGACGTGGCTTTGAATGTTGCATGTTGGATGCAAAAAACGTCCGGAGTTGTAATAAGTTATTAAAATTTTGAATTGCCGGTGTAACAGATGAGTTTTCGTCCGAAACCCTGATACTTCGAAAGAGATTGTCCAGTTTGCCACGAAGTGCATCCAGTTTTTGCGGTGACCCTCTCTACTTTTTTGCACATGCTATGCGGGTGAAATGATGATACCATGCCAAGTTTCAACCTTTTCAGAGTTCATTTCTAGAGCTTTTCAATTTCAGGGCCATTTAGCTCAAAACAAATCGGTAAATGCATGAAAAATAGCAAATTATGTCGGAAAGGGTTGAAAGTTGATGACATGGTTTTGAATGGAGCATGATGAATGGAAAAAACGTCCGGAGTTGTAATAAGTTATTAGAATTTTGAATTGCCGGTGTAACAGATGAGTTTTCGTCCGAAACCCTGATACTTCGAATGAGATTGTCCGGTTTGCACACGAAGTGCATCTAGTTTTTTCCGTGACCCTCTCTACTTTTTTGCACATGCTATGCGGGTGAAATGATGATACCATGCCAAGTTTCAACCTTTTTCAGAGTTCATTTGTAGAGCATTCAATTTCAGGGCAATTTAGCTCAAAACAAATCAGTAAATGCATTAAAAATAGCAAATTATGTCGGAAAGGGTTGAAAGTTGATGACGTGGCTTTGAATGTTGCATGCTGGATGCAAAAGATTCCGGAGTTGTAATAAGTTATTAAAATTTTGAATTGCCGGTGTAACAAATGAGTTTTCGTCCGAAACCCTGATACTTCAAAAGAGATTGTCCAGTTGGTACACGAAGTTCATCTAGTTTTTTCCGTGACCCTTTCAACTTTTTGCACATGTTATGCTGGTGAAATGATGAAACCACGCCAAGTTTCAACCTTTTCAGAATTCATATGTAGAGTTTTTCAATTTCAGGACCATTTAGCTCAAAACAAATCAGTAAATGCATTAAAAATAGCAAATTATGTCAGGATGGGTTGAAAGTTGATGACGTGGCTTCGAATGTCACATGCTGGATGCAAAAAACGTCCGGAGATGTAATAAGTTATTAAAAAATTTAATTGCCGGTGTAACAGATGAGTTTTCGTCTGAAACCCTGATACTTCGAAAGAAATTGTCCAGTTTGCACACGAAATGCATCCAGTTTATGCGGTGACCCTCTCTACTTTTTTGCACATGCTATGCGGGTGAAATGATGATACCATGCCAAGTTTCAACCTTTTCAGAGTTCATTACTAGAGCTCTTCAACTTCAGGGCCATTTAGCTCAAAACAAATCGGTAATTTCATGAAAAATAGCAAATTATGTCGGAAAGGGTTGAAAGTTGATGACATGGTTTTGAATGGAGCATGCTGAACAGAAAAAACGTCCGGAGTTGTAATAAGTTATTAAAATTTTGAATTGCCGGTGTAACAGACAAGTTTTCGTCCGAAACCCAGATACTTCGAAAGAGATTGTCCAGTTTGTACACGAAGTGCATCCAGTTTTTGCCATGACCCTCTCTACATTTTTGCACATGCTCTGCAGGTGAAATGATGATACCATGCCAAGTTTCAACCTTTTCAGAGTTTATTTATAGAGCTTTTCAATTTCAGGGCCATTTAGCTTAAAACAAATCAGTAAATGCATTAAAAATAGCAAATTATGTTAGAAAGGGTTGAAAGTTGATGATGTGGCTTTGAATGTTGCATGTTGGATGCAAAAAACGTCCGGAGTTGTAATAAGTTATTAAAATTTTGAATTGCCGGTGTAACAGATGAGTTTTCGTCCGAAACCCTGATACTTCGAAAGAGATTGTCCAGTTTGCCACGAAGTGCATCCAGTTTTTGCGGTGACCCTCTCTACTTTTTTGCACATGCTATGCGGGTGAAATGATGATACCATGCCAAGTTTCAACCTTTTCAGATTTCATTTCTAGAGCTTTTCAATTTCAGGGCCATTTAGCTCAAAACAAATCGGTAAATGCATGAAAAATAGCAAATTATGTCGGAAAGGGTTGAAAGTTGATGACATGGTTTTGAATGGAGCATGATGAATGGAAAAAACGTCCGGAGTTGTAATAAGTTATTAGAATTTTGAATTGCCGGTGTAACAGATGAGTTTTCGTCCGAAACCCTGATACTTCGAAAGAGATTGTCCGGTTTGCACATGAAGTGCATCTAGTTTTTTCCGTGACCATCTCTACTTTTTTGCACATGCTATGCGGGTGAAATGATGATACCATGCCAAGTTTCAACCTTTTTCAGAGTTCATTTGTAGAGCATTCAATTTCAGGGTAATTTAGCTCAAAACTAATCAGTAAATGCATTAAAAATAGCAAATTATGTCGGAAATGGTTGAAAGTTGATGACGTGGCTTTGAATGTTGCATGCTGGATGCAAAAGATTCCGGAGTTGTAATAAGTTATTAAAATTTTGAATTGCCGGTGTAACAGATGAGTTTTCGTCCGAAACCCTGATACTTCGGAAGAGATTGTCCAGTTGGTACACGAAGTTCATCTAGTTTTTTCCGTGACCCTTTCAACTTTTTGCACATGTTATGCTGGTGAAATGATGAAACCATGCCAAGTTTCAACCTTTTCAGAATTCATATGTAGAGTTTTTCAATTTCAGGACCATTTAGCTCAAAACAAATCAGTAAATGCATTAAAAATAGAAAATTATGTCAGGAATGGTTGAAAGTTGATGACGTGGCTTCGAATGTCACATGCTGGATGCAAAAAACGTCCGGAGATGTAATAAGTTATTAAAAAATTTAATTGCCGGTGTAACAGATGAGTTTTCGTCTGAAACCCTGATACTTCGAAAGAAATTGTCCAGTTTGCACACGAAATGCATCCAATTTTTGCGGTGACCCTCTCTACTTTTTTGCACATGCTATGCGGGTGAAATGATGATACCATGCCAAGTTTCAACCTTTTCAGAGTTCATTTCTAGAGCTTTTCAACTTCAGGGCCATTTAGCTCAAAACAAATCGGTAATTTCATGAAAAATAGCAAATTATGTCAGAAAGGGTTGAAAGTTGATGACATGGTTTTGAATGGAGCATGCTGAACAGAAAAAACGTCCGGAGTTGTAACAGATAAAACGTCCGGAGATGTAATAAGTTATTAAAATTTTGAATTGCCGGTGTAACAAATGAGTTTTCGTCTGAAACCCTGATACTTCGAAAGAGATTGACCAGTTTGCACACAAAGTGCATCTAGTTTTTGCGGTGACCCTCTCTACTTTTTTGCACATGCTATGCGGGTGAAATGGTGAAAGCATGCCAAGTTTCAACCTTTTCAGAGTTCATTTGTAGAGCTTTTCAATTTCAGGGCCATTTAGCTCAAAACAAATCGGTAAATGCATGAAAAATAGCAAATTATGTCGGAAAGGGTTGAATGTTGATGACGTGGTTTTGAATGCAGCATGCTGAATGGAAAAAACATCCGGAGTTGTAATAAGTTATTAAAATTTTGAATTGCCGGTGTAACAGATGAGTTTTCGTCCGAAACCCTGATACTTCGAAAGAGATTGTCCAGTTGGTACATGAAGTGCATCTAGTTTTTTCCGTGACCCTTTCAACTTTTTTGCACATGCTATGTAGGTGAAATGATGATACCATGCCAAGTTTCAACCTTTTTCAGAGTTCATATGTAGAGTTTTTCAATTTCATGGCCATTTAGCTCAAAACAAATCATTAAATGCATTAAAAATATCAAATTACGTCAGAAAGGGTTGAAAGTTGATGACGTGGCTTTGAATGGTGCATGCTGAATGCAAAAAATGTCTGGAGTTGTAATAAGTTATTAAAATTTTGAATTGCCGGTGTAACAGATGAGTTTTCGTCCGAAACCCTGATATTTTGAAAGAGATTGTCCAGTTGGTACACGAAGTGCATCTAGTTTTTTCTGTGACCATTTCAACTTTTTTGCACATGCTATGCGGGTGAAATGATGATACGATGCCAAGTTTCAACCATCCGAAGGCAAGATCTTCGTTGCCAAGAAGGGGTCCTTTCTGGAGAAAGAGTTTCTCTCGAAAGAATTAAGTGGGAGGAAAGTGGAACTTGATGAGGTGATAGTCACCCCTTCCGAACCGGAAAGTAGCGCAGCGCGGGAAGATGTTCCTGTGGTGCCTACACCGACTAGGGAGGAAGTTAATGATGATGATCATGAAGCTTCAGATCAAGTTACTACTAAACTTCGTAGGTCCACAAGGACACGTTCCGCACCAGAGTGGTACGGCAACCCTGTCCTGGAAATCATGTTGTTAGACAACGGTGAACCTTCGAACTATGAAGAAGCGATGGCGGGCCCGGATTCCGACAAATGGCTAGAAGCCATGAAATCCGAGATAGGATCCATGTATGAAAATGAAGTATGGACTTTGACTGACTTGCCCGATGATAGGCGAGCCATAGAAAATAAATGGATATTTAAGAAGAAGACAGACGCGGATGGTAATGTGACCATCTATAAGGCTCGACTTGTCGCTAAGGGTTATCGACAAGTTCAAGGGGTTGACTACGATGAGACTTTCTCACCCGTAGCAAAACTGAAGTCCGTCCAAATCATGTTAGCAATTGCCGCATACTATGATTATGAGATATGGCAGATGGACGTCAAAACGGCATTCCTTAACGGCTTCCTTAAGGAAGAATTGTATATGATGCAGCCGGAAGGTTTTGTTGATCCTAAGAATGCTAACAAAGTATGCAAGCTCCAGCGCTCAATCTATGGGCTGGTGCAAGCATCTCAGAGTTGGAACATTCGCTTTGATGAGATGATCAAAGCGTTTGGGTTTACACAGACTTATGGAGAAGCCTGTGTTTACAAGAAAGTGAGTGGGAGCTCTGTAGCAATTCTCTTATTGTATGTGGATGACATACTATTGATGGGAAATGATATAGAATTCTTGGAAAGTATAAAGGCCTATTTGAATAAGTGTTTTTCAATGAAGGACCTTGGAGAAGCTGTTTATATATTAGGCATCAAGATCTATAGAGATAGATCAAGACGCCTCATTGGTCTTTCACAGAGTACGTACCTTGACAAGATATTGAAGAAGTTCAATATGGATCAGTCCAAGAAGGGGTTCTTGCCAGTATTGCAAGGTGTGCAATTGAGCACGGCTCAATGCCCGACCACGGCAGAAGATACAGAAAAGATGAGTGTCATCCCCTATGCCTCGGCCATAGGGTCTATTATGTATGCCATGCTGTGTACCAGACCTGATCTAAACCTTGCCGTAAGTTTGGTAGGAAGGTACCAAAGTAATCCTGGCATGGAACACTAGACAGCGGTCAAGAATATCCTGAAGTACCTGAAGAGGACTAAGGATATGTTTCTCGTTTATGGAGGTGACGAAGAGCTCGTCGTAAAGGGTTACGTCGACGCTAGCTTCGACACAGATCTGGATGACTCGAAGTCACAAACCGGATATGTGTATATTTTGAATGGAGGAGCAGTAAGCTGGTGCAGTTGCAAGCAAAGCGTTGTGGCGGGATCTACATGTGAAGCGGAGTACATGGCAGCCTCGGAGGCAGCACAGGAAGCAGTCTGGATGAAGGAGTTCATTACCGACCTAGGGGTGATTCCCAATGCGTCGGGCCCGATGACTCTCTTCTGTGACAACACTGGAGCTATTGCCCTTGCGAAGGAGCCCAGATTTCACAGGAAGACCAGGCATATCAAGCGTCGCTTCAACTCCATTCGTGAAAGTGTTCAAAATGGAGACATAGATATTTGTAAAGTACATACGGACCTGAATGTAGCAGATCCGTTGACTAAACCTCTCCCTAGAGCAAAACATGATCAACACCGGGATGCAATGGGTGTTCGATTCATCACAATGTAACTAGATTACTGACTCTAGTGCAAGTGGGAGACTGTTGGAAATATGCCCTAGAGGCAATAATAAATAGTTATTATTATATTTCTTTGTTCATGATAATTGTCTATTGTTCATGCTATAATTGTGTTATCCGGAAATCGTAATACATGTGTGAATACATAGACCACAACGTGTCCCTAGTAAGCCTCTAGTTGACTAGCTCGTTGATCAACAGATAGTCATGGTTTCCTGACTATGGACATTGGATGTCATGATAACGGGATCACATCATTAGGAGAATGATGTGATGGACAAGACCCAATCCTAAGCATAGCTCAAAGATCGTGTAGTTCGTTTGCTAGAGCTTTTCCAATGTCAAGTATCTTTTTCGGATACCGTAGGAGTGCTTTGGGTGTGCCAAACGTCACAACGTAACTGGGTGACTATAAAGGTACACTACGGGTGTCTCCGAAAGTGTCTGTTCAGTTGGCACGGATCGAGACTGGGATTTGTCACTCGGTATGACGGAGAGGTATCTCTGGGCCCACTCGGTAATGCATCATCATAATGAGCTCAATGTGACTAAGGAGTTAGCCACAGGATCATGCATTACGGTACGAGTAAAGAGACTTGCCGGTAACGAGATTGAACAAGGTATTGGGATACCGACGATTGAATCTCGGGCAAGTAACATACCGATTGACAAAGGGAATTGTATACGGGATTGATTGAATCCTCGACATCGTGGTTCATCCGATGAGACTATCATGGAACATGTGGGAGCCAACATGGGTATCCAGATCCCGCTGTTGGTTATTGACCGGAGAGGCGTCTCGGTCATGGCTGCATGTCTCCCGAACCCGTAGGGTCTACACACTTAAGGTTCGGTGACGCTTGGGTTGTAGAGATATGAGTATGCGGAAACCAGAAAGTTGTTCGGAGTCCCGGATGAGATCCCGGACGTCACGAGGAGTTCCGGAATGGTCCGGAGGTGAAGAATTATATATAGGAAGTCCAGTTTCGGCCACCGGGAAAGTTTCGGGGGTTATCGGTATTGTACCGAGACCACCGGAAGGGTCCCGAGGGTCCATCGGGTGGGGCCACGTATCCCGGAGGGCCCCATGGGCTGAAAGGGGAAGGGAACCAGCCCTTAGTGGGCTGGGGCGCCCCCCTTGGGCCTCCCCCTGCGCCTAGGGTTGGAAACCCTGGGGGTGGGGGCGCCGACTTGACTTGGGGGGGAGGGAGGGCAGCAGCACCACAGCCTTGGGCGCCTCCCTCCTCCCCTGCTACACCTCCCACTCGCAGAAGCTCGGCGAAGCCCTGCCGAGATCCCGCTACATCCACCACCACGCCGTCGTGCTGCTGGATCTCCATCAACCTCTCCTTCCCCCTTGCTGGATCAAGAAGGAGGAGACGTCGCTGCACCGTACGTGTGTTGAACGCGGAGGTGCCGTCCGTTCGGCACTCGGTCATTGTTGATTTGGTTCACGGCGAGTACGACTCCATCAACCCCATTCACTTGAATGCTTCCACTCGCGATCTACAAGGGTATGTAGATGCACTCCTTCCTTCGTTGCTAGTATACTCCACAGATGGATCTTGGTGATGCGTAGAAAATTTTAAAATTCTGCTACGATCCCCAACAGCATGCGGAATGCAAAAAGTGTCGAGAGTTGTAATAAGTTCTTAAAATTTTGAATTGCCGGTGTAACAGATGAGTTTTCGTCCGAAACCATGATACTTTGAAAGAGATCGTCCAGTTTGTACACGAAGTGCATCCAGTTTTTGCCGTGACCCTCTCTACTTTTTTGCACATGCTATGCGGGTGAAATGATGATACCATGCCAAGTTTCAACCTTTTCAGAGTTCATTTGTACAACTTTTCAATTTCAGGGCCATTTAGCTCAAAACAAATCAGTAAATACATTAAAAATAGCAAATTATGTCAGAAAGGGTTGAAAGTTGATGACGTGGCTTTGAATGTTGCATACTGGATGCAAAAAAGTCCGGAGTTGTAATAAGTTATTAAAATTTTGAATTGCCGGTGTAACAGATGAGTTTTCGTCCGAAACCCTCATACTTCGGAAGAGATTATCCAGTTTGTACACGAAGTACATCCAGTTTTTGCCGTGACCCTCTCTACTTTTTTGCACATGCTATGCGGGTGAAATAATGATACCATGCCAAGTTTCAACCTATTCAGAGTTCATTTGTAGAGCATTTCAATTTCAGGGCCATTTAGCTCAAAACAAATCAGTAAATGCATTAAAAATAGCAAATTATGTCACAATGGGTTGAAAGTTGATGACGTGGCTTTGAATGGTGCGTGCTGAATGCAAAAGACGTCTAGAGTTGTAATAAGTTATTAAAATTTTGAATTGCCGGTGTAACAGATGAGTTTTCGTCCGAAACCCTGATACTTCAAAAGAGATTGTCCAGTTGGTACACGAAGTGCTTCTAGTTTTTGTTGTGACCCTCTCTACTTTTTTGCACATGCTATGCGGGTGAAATGATGATACCATGCCAAGTTCAACCTTTTCAGAGTTCATTTGTAGAGCTTTTCAATTTCAGGGCCATTTAGCTCAAAAGAAATCAGTAAATGCATGAAAAACAACAAATTATGTTGGAAACGGTTAAAAGTTGATGATGTGGCTTTGAATGGTGCATGTTGAATGCATAAAACGTCCGGAGTTGTAATAAGTTATTAAAATTTTGAATTGCCAACAGCTAATGGCTCCTCTCCACCCACCCACCCTCCCACCCCACGGCCTAAGTTTTCCGGCGATCTACACTTCTAGCCAGTGAATTGTGGATCTGCCCCGCTCATCTACTCCGGCGTGCTTTGATCTACACGGCTACACCCATCTCCTATGGGTACCTCTGGTGGATCAACGTTGGATTTGGATTTCTCGGCGGGCTTCAACTTTGCAGAGAAGTTTTTCATTTCTTGTGGGAGATTTGTTCATCCCTCGGATGACATGAGCCATTTCATTATGGTTGTGTCCTTTAGCCGGCATGATTTCCGTCTTGATGAGGATTATGTGGCTTCTTTGGAATCAGCGATTGGGGGATCTGCCATTGATTTGTCGGTACAACTCATCAAGGACAAGGTATTTTCTTTCATTGTTTCCTGCAAGCAAGTTGGCCTTTGCATTCTCCAGTTGCGATCATTTTCTTGCGCGCATTTCAAATGCTATTTTCATCTTTGGGGGAATGGTGATCCAAATTGGAAACGTGAGTTAGAGATCTGGAGAAAGGAGTGTGACGCTGAGTGGATTTTGGTTAGTCCCTCCAAAAAGCGTGCTACTTTGGGTTTGATTGCTATGCATAAACCACCATCAAAGTCCTCTCTTAGATTGGGTTCATCGACAAGGAAGAAAATCTCTTTTGCCACGTTCCAACAGTATCCAGCTTGTAAGGGTTATAGATACCCAGCTACTCAGCTCTGTGTTGATACGGTTTCTGAGGCCGGCTATGAACTTAATCCTATTGAGAAGGTGATCATGCCATCACCGCCGGCGAGCAACGTTCAGTGGACGGTGGCGACACCACCCATCTCTTTCGGAACGATCAACATCCCTGCCAAGAATACTGCCGTGTTTTCCGGAATTACACCGATCTGTTTGGGCAATGAGTTGCAGGTTACGTTTGGTACCGTGTCATCTGGTTGCATTGCACCGGAATCCCCGGCCCAACATGGCACTCTAATCCCATGTTCGGTTTCTTCGGCCCAATCTTCTCCCCAACCGTCAGTGGATATATTGGATAATTCTGTTGCTGCGATTGGAAATTATTCTCAACTGATTATGGATGCTGACCGACCGGACTCTCCTGGTGTTTCTGCTAAGGTTAATGATACTATTGATGATATTGTGTTCAACGTTTGGAACTGCCAGAATTGTTTATCTATGTCTCATCATACCAGCTCATGCACCAAGCAGGTCCGTTGCCGTCGATGCTTTAGACTGGGCCACAGGGCCAAAGGATGCTCCGACTCTGCGCCTTCTCCGGCTTACAAGTGGGTCCCACGGGTCAATCCTGCTTCACCGGCCCGATCAGTGGAGATATACTCGCCAGGCGCCTCGGTTTCCCCCTCACATAACCCTCTGGGGTCTTTCCCAGTCCCATCACGCCTGCCACCCCATTGCTTCCGCCATTGCCCGCCGAGCCACCGCCCACCACGCCACTGCCACCTACCTCGCCACCACCGCCCAGCTTAGCTTCACCATTATCCACTGCGGATCCTACCCCGCCGTCAGCTCCTTCATCGCATCCAGCAATGGCCACCTTCGCCCTCGACCCCACGCCTTTCGTCCCGCCGGGTTTCGAGATCATCGACGGTGGTCCACGGCGTCATCCACGCACCTTCTACTCTCCAGCAGTGGCTCCTGATCGTCAGCATGAAGAATACGCCATTGCCATTGTCGAGCCTGCTCCCTTGCTTGAAGAAGTTCCCATCTTCAGAAATATGGTCAGTGATTTTGTTGTCAACAATCTTGGCCGTGCTGTTCTTGATGCTCAGCCTTGGATCCAAGGAGTTGGACTCTTGCGTTTCTGTAGTCCGGTTGCTAGGCAGGCTCTTGTAGATCATCCTCCGTTCCAACTTGACAATGATAGATTTGTTCGCTTTGTGCCACATGATGAGGGTATTAATTTCAGAGCTATTCAGGGTTTTCGTCGGGGATGGGTTATGATTGTTGGAATACCCCTGGGTTATAGGCGCACGCAGTATATTGCAGATGCAATCAGTACTTTTGGCCATTTCCATCACTGGCACCAGGATGATCCGCTGCTTGTTCGTACTTTGGCGTACGTTTCTTTTCCGGCAACTACCTTAGTGCCGCGTGATGTGGTCTACAAAGAGTTTGCTGACTTTGGGGGTTCGCGCATTTCTTGGTCTGCCCTGATATACATATTCTCTGCAGACTTTGCGGATATCTTGCCACCTGATGAGGATCCGATGCCCTTCGATGGCAACCCTCACCCTCTCCCTGGGCATCTGCAATTTCAAAACCACAACTCGGTTATGCCGGAATTTCCTGAAATTGGTTGGGATGAATTACCACCACCGGCTCACGATCATGAACCACATCACCAGGAGGCTCCACATGATGATCTGCATGAGCAGCAAGAACTTGTGGATGAAAACCATGTTGAGGTGAACCAGTCGCAGGAGTCTATCATTCTGCAAGTTTCGGATGACTCTGTTAATCTCAACCAGTTGATGATATGGCGATCTTGCAGCAACCAGCGGTCCCTATGCAGCCTCCTCTTCATGTTGGGCAAATTCTCACCATATTTGGCCCTGTTCTGCCACCTGTTATGCAATGGCAACGCACTTTCCAGAAGTTCTTGCCGGCTATTTTCACTGCTGAAATCCCGTAGTTTGTGTTCAAGACTGCATTTGGCTCCCTGCTGCTGTCTAAGTGTTCATGGGATTTTTGTAACAATGGAGCAGATGTCAGCTTCTCTCTGCAGCCTCCGCCGGAATCCTCTTACAGTCTTCCACGTCAGACTTCTCAAGTTAGGAGATCAGTTGCAAGGGCTCTTTGTTTTGATTATATCTCTGATCCTGTCACTGAGTCCTTTGAGTTCTCTGCTGTCCCTGAGGTGTCCACCAAGCGTGGCCGAAAACCAAGATATGCTATAATCTTGGTAGATACAGAGGTGCGCCGCAGTGCACGTCTAAGTGCACTACGTGATGGCTTTCACAGATCCCCAAGCAGAGGCTCCCAACAGATCAAGACCCAGCGTTCTTTCAAGAGGCGGCGAACCAGCTCTTCACAGCCGGAGGGGAACCCGATAGTGCCTCCACCAACGCTTATTTCTAATCTTCAGCGTATCGGGGCACGTCTGCGTATTGCTCCTGAGAAGATCTCCAAGGATAAGCTTGAGGCTGATCCTTCTACCTCCTCCTGCAACAAGAGTTCTGATGATTAGTTGCATCGGACAGCTTTATGGTCCATGGCGTACCGCTTGAAACGTCATCTATCTCTATTTATGTTTTCATTTTGGGTTCTCTCTTCCATGGCTATGCTTAGTTGGTCAGTGTAGGTCATTGTGTGATCTACTTTTGTTGCTTTCTATTATGGTTTGTAATGAATCAGTCCGGGTTTAAAGACTGGAAGGTTTTATGTTGGAACGTGCGTGGTCTTAATTCTGAAGCACGGCAATTAGCGGTTAAACAAAAGATTGGTGAAAGTGGCTGCTCTGTGGTCTCACTCCAAGAAACGAAGTGCATGCATATTGATCACAGGTTTATTAGGAAGTTCTGTCCACGTCGTTTTGACAATTTTGCGTATGTGCCGTCGGTGGGTGCCTCGGCTGGCTTGGTCATCATTTGGAACTCCTCTTTCTTTGAGGGTAAATTAATTGAGGCACGACAATATGGTATTATTCTAGATTTCCGCTCTAAGCATACTTCTGAAGTTTGGACACTTGTGTCAGTTTACGGCCCTTGCCAGGGTCCTACCCGCGATGATTTTGTGCAATGGTTATACAATCTTGACATCAATTGTGATGATAATTGGCTGCTTTTGGGTGATTTCAATTTTATGCAATCGTTGGAAAATCGTAATCTACCTGGGGGTAATGTCAGTGATATCTTTCTGTTTAATGAAGTAATTGGCCACTTGGGTCTTGTTGAGCTACCAATTAAGGGACGACAATTCACTTGGTCCAATATGCAATCTGAACCTTTAGTTGAACAGATTGACTGGTTTTTTACTTCAGTTGCATGAACTTCGGATCATCCCAACACGCTAGTACTGCCGCTTGCACGCACGGCCTCTGATCATGTCCCGTGCGTGGTCTCGATTGCTACTGCTATTCCTAAGGCTAAAATCTTTCGCTTTGAAAATTATTGGATTGAGTTGCCTGGCTTTTACGATTGTGTTGCCCAAGTTTGGAACAAGTCTGTGGCCAGATCCTCGGCAGCCTTAACCATTTCCTCTAAATTCAAGGCTCTTTGATATGCCCTCAAGCAATGGCACCTCAATCTGTCCACAATTAAGGCGCTTATTTCTGACTGCAACAAAGTGATCCTTTACTTTGGTGGACTGGAGGAGATTAGGCCTTTGTCTAGGCCGGAGTTTAATTTCAGGCGAGTTGTCAAATTGCATCTTGAGGATATCTTGCATTGGCAATTTGTATATTGGAAGCAACGTTGTACTATACGCAGCATTAAAGTTGGTGAGGAAAATTCAAAATTTCTCCATGCCATGGCCACCGAAAGGTTTCGAAGAAACACAATTTCTTCAATCAAGAATGCAGAAGGTGATGTGGTCTCGGATCATCAACATCTAGCTGGCATGTTTTGGTCCGATTTTAATCAGAGAATGGGCAAGGCAAAAGGAATCCGCATGGGTTTTGACTTGGACACCTTAATTGCGCGTGTTGATGGCCTTGAGGATTTATCCCAAGCTTTCTCTGATTCCGAGGTTGAATCTGTCATTAAAAACATGCCACCGGATCGTGCTCCTGGCCCCGATGGTTTTTCTGGTTTGTTCTTAAAGAAGTGTTGGCCAATCCTAAAGGAGGATTTCATGCAACTTGTGCAGGAGTTCTATGAGGGCAGATGCAATCTGGAATGTCTTAATACGTCATTAATTACTCTGATACCCAAAAAGCTGAGCCCTGAAGTTGTCGGAGACTTTAGGCCCATCTCGTTGACCAACACGTGCTTGAAGTTTTTAACTAAGCTGCTTGCTAACCGCCTTCAGAAAGTGATTCTAAGATGCATCCACCGCAATCAATATGGATTTCTTCGGTGTCGTTCTATTCAAGACTGCCTGGCCTGGTGTTTTGTGTATATACACCAATGCAAAGCTTCGAAGCGACCCATCATCCTTCTTAAGCTGGATTTCACGAAGTCCTTCGACACAATTGAGCATGAACTTATTCTCAAAATTTTACAAAGCAAGGGTTTTGACTCCCGGTGGACTGGATGGATCGATAGCATATTGTCTACGGGATCTTCTTCTGTGCTTCTCAATGGCGTACCTGGCAACCACTTTCTTTGCAGAACGGGCATGCGTCAGGGGGATCCTCTCTCACCGTTGCTCTTTGTGATTGCGGTTGACGTATTGCAATCTATAGTCAACGAGATGTGCTCCAGGAATATCCTCTCACTGCCAATCCCAACCAACTCCAGCGACTACCCGATTGTACAATATGCCGACGACACTTTAATTGTTCTGCCTGCGATCAATGACCAGCTTATTGCTTTCAAGGAGATGCTTGACACTTTTGCGGTGTCAACTAGACTACGTGTAAACTTTAGCAAGTCCTCACTCATTCCAATAAACATGACGGATGCGGAAGGTGCCAGGGTGGCTTCTTTGCTCGGATGTGATGTTGGGTCTATGCCATTCACGTATTTAGGCTTGCCAATTGGAACTTCTAGGCCTACAATCTATGATCTGCTGCCTCTGGTTGATCGTGTTGAGCGACGTTTATCTGCTTCCTCATGCCTGCTTAATCAAGGCAGCCGACTGCAGCTTCTACAGTCAGTGTTGTGTTCCATGCCAATATACTTCTTGTGTACCTTATCTCTTCCCAAGGGCATTTTACAGCAGTTAGAGCATATCATGAGGCAATGTCTGTGGAGGGGCAACACGGATAACCCGCGTCAATCATTGGCGGCTTGGGATTTAGTCTGTCGCCCTAAGAAATTCGGCTGTTTGGGTGTGCTTAACTTGGGCATTCAAAATGAGGCTTTGTTACTAAAGCATCTCTTCATGTTCTATAATAAAGTGGATGTGCCTTGGGTATCATTAATTTGGGACACTTATTATGCATCGTCACCACCTCAAAGCACCCAGAACTGTGGCTCCTTTTGGTGGCGTGATATCATGCGTTTATACCCTGATTTCTGCAAGCTTGCTGTTCCACAAGTTCATGTTGGGGACACGGTGCTTTTTTGGCTCGACCGTTGGCAGCTGGGGAATCGTGTTGTTCTTTTACATGACTGTTTCCCGAGGCTACATTCATTTGTAATTGATGATGCAATCACTGTCAAGGAAGTTTATGGAGGAGCCTGGTGTCATGGATTATTTCCATTTGCCTCTGTCACAGGAGGCCTACTCAGAATTAACTCAGCTCCAGGCCCTGCTGCCTTTGATCAATCTGGATGGTGAGAGCAATGACATTTGGAAGTGGCCTTCGAAGTCTGGTGTTTTTATGTCAAAGATATACTATGACTCTTGCTTCTCACACCTAGTGGTTGACCCTATCTTTAAATAGATTTGGAAGTGTGCATGCACACTCAAGTTCAAAGTGTTTGGCTGGCTTCTATTAATGGATCGTTTGAACACTAGGGATATGATGCAACGTCGTCATTGGATCATCCAGGATGACATATGTGTGCTATGCAACCTTGAACAGCTTGAAGATCAGGCTCATCTTTTCTTTGCTTGCAATTTTAGCCAAAGGGTTTGGAATTATCTTGGGATTTCTTGGTCCGTTCAACCGGACCAAACCACATATGAGATAGCTCAATCAGTTAGGAGGGATTTCGGTCATCCTTTCTTCACTACGGTTGTCTTCTCTGCTACTTGGAATATCTGGACACAAAGGAATGGGAAGATCTTCAGAAATGAGCAACCTTCTTTTAGAGCATGGAGAAGGAACTTTATCCATGACATCTCTCTTCTGTCTCATAGGATTAGGTGTAAATATAAAGATAGTTTACTGTCTTGGATAGCTAATCTTTCTTAGCCTCTTTGCTTGTAAGTATCTTTTCTCTCTTTTTTTCTGTACATTTGTATAAATTGTAACTATACTTATTTCCTTTAGTTATTAATAAAGAACTGTGAGGCTGTTGCCTTGCAGTATATAGTAAAAAAAATTGAATTGCCGGTGTAACAAATGAGTTTTCGTCCGAAACCCTGATACTTCGAAAGAGATTGTACAGTTGGTACATGAAGTGCATCCAGTTTTTGCCTTGACCCTTTCTACTTTTTTGCACATGCTATGCGGGTGAAATGATGATACCATGCCAAGTTTCAACCTTTTCAGAGTTCATTTGTACAGCTTTTCAATTGCAGGGCGATTTAGCTCAAAACAAATCAGTAAATGCATTAAAAATAGCAAATTATGTCACAAAGGGTTGAAAGTTGATGACGTGGCTTTAAATGGTGCATGCTGAATACAAAAAACGTCCAGAGTTGTAATTAGTTATTAAAATTTTGAATTGCCGGTGTAACAGATGAGTTTTCGTCTGAAACCCTGATACTTCGAAAGAGATTGTCCAGTTTGTACACGAAGTGCATCCAGTTTTTGTCATCACCCTCTCTACTTTTTTGCACATGCTATGCGGGTGAAACGATGATACCATGCCAAGTTTCAACCTATTCAGGCTTCATTTGTAGAGCTTTTCAATTTTAGGGCCATTTAGCTCAAAACAAATCAGTAAATGCATTAAAATAGCAAATTATGTCACAAAGGGTTGAAAGTTGATGACGTGGCGTTGAATGGTGCGTGGTGAATGCAAAAGACTTCCAGAGTAGTAATAAGTTATTAAAATTTTGAATTGCCGGTGTAACAGATGAGTTTTCGTCCGAAACCCTGATACTTCAAAGAGATTGTCCAGTTGGTACACGAAGAGCATCCAGTTTTTGTGGTGACCCTCTCTACTTTTTTGCACATGATATGTGGGTGAAATGATGATACCATGCCAAGTTCAACCTTTTCAGAGTTCATTTGTAGAGCTTTTCAATTTCAGGGCCATTTAGCTCAAAAGAAATCAGTAAATGCATAAAAACAACAAATTATGTCCGAAACGGTTAAAAGTTGATGATGTGGCTTTGAATGGTGCATGCTGAATGCAAAAACCATCCGGAGTTGTAATAAGTTATTAAAATTTTGAATTGCCGGTGTAACAGATGAGTTTTCGTCCAAAACCCTGATACCTCGAAAGAGATTGTCCAGTTGGTACACGAAGTGCATCCAGTTTTTGCCTTGACCCTTTCTACTTTTTTGCACATGCTATGCGGGTGAAATGATGATACCATGCCAAGTTTCAACCTTTTCAGAGTTCATTTGTAGAGCTTTTCAATTGTAGGGCCATTTAGCTCAAAACAAATCAGTAAATGCATTAAAAATAGCAAATTATGTCAGAATGGGTTGAAAGTTGATGACGTGGCTTTGAATGGTGCATGCTGAATGCAAAAAATGTCCAGAGTTGTAATAAGTTATTAAAATTTTGAATTGCCGTTGTAACAGATGAGTTTCGTCTAAAACCCTGATACTTCGAAAGAAATTGTCCAGTTTGCACACGAAGTGCATCCAGTTGCGGTGACCCTCTCTACTTTTTTGCACATGCTATGCGGGTGAAATGATGATACCATGCCAAGTTTCAACCTTTTCAGAGTTCATTTGTAGAGATTTTCAATTTCAGGGCCATTTAGCTCGAAACAAATCGGTAAATGCATGAAGAATTGCAAATTATGTAGGAAACGGTTGAAAGTTGATAACGTGGTTTGGAATGGAGCATGCTGAATAGAAAAAACGTCCGGAGTTGTAATAAGTTATTAAAATTTTGAATTGCCGGTGTAACAAATGAGTTTTCGTCTGAAACCCTGATATTTCGAAAGAGATTGTCCAGTTTGTACACGAAGTGCATCCAGTTTTTGCCGTGACACTCTCTACTTTTTTGCACATGCTATGCGGGTGAAATGATGATACCATGCCAAATTTCAACCTTTTCAAAGTTCATATGTAGAGCTTTTCAATTTCAAGGCCATTTAGCTCAAAACAAATCAGTAAATGCTATAAAAATAGCAAATTATGTCAGAAAGGGTTGAAAGTTGATGACGTGGCTTTGAATGTTGCATGCTGGATGAAAAAAACGTCCGGAGTTGTAATAAGTTATTAAAATTTTGAATTGCCGGTGTAACAGATGAGTTTTCGTCGGAAACCCTGATACTTTGGAAGAGATTATCCAGTTTGTACACGAAGTACATCCAGTTTTTGCCGTGACCCTCTCTACTTTTTTGCACATGCTATGCGGGTGAAATGAAGATACCATGCCAATTTTCAACCAATTCAGAGTTCATTTGTAGAGCTTTTCAATTTTAGGGCCATTTAGCTCAAAACAAATCAGTAAATGCATTAAAAATAGCAAATTATGTCACAAAGGGTTGAAAGTTGATGATGTGGCTTTGAATGGTGCGTGGTGAAGGCAAAAGACGTCCAGAGTTGTAATAAGTTATTAAAATTTTGAATTGCCGGCGTAAAAGAAGAGTTTTCGTCCGAAACCCTGATACTTCGAAAGAGATTGTCCAGTTGGTACACAAAGTGCATCCAGTTTTTGTGGTGACCCTCTCTACTTTTTTGCACATGCTATGCGGGTGAAATGATGATACCATGCCAAGTTCAACCTTTTCAGAGTTCATTTGTAGAGCTTTTCAATTTCAGGGCCATTTAGCTAAAAAGAAATCAGTAAATGCATAAAAACAACAAATTATGTCGGAAACGGTTAAAAGTTGATGATGTGGCTTTGAATGGTGCATGCTGAATGCAAAAAATGTCCGGAGTTGTAATAATTTATTAAAATTTTGAATTGCCGATGTAACAGATGAGTTTTCGTCCAAAACCCTGATACTTCGAAAGAGATTGTCAAGTTGGTACACGAAGTGCATCCAGTTTTTGCCTTGACCCTTTCTACTTTTTTACACATGCTATGCGGGTGAAATGATGATACCATGCCAAGTTTCAACCTTTTCAGAGTTCATTTGTAGAGCTTTTCAATTGCAGGGCCATTTAGCTCAAAACAAATCAGTAAATGCATTAAAAATAGCAAATTATGTCAGAAAGGGTTGAAAGTTGATGACGTGGCTTTGAATGGTGTGTGCTGAATGCAAAAGACGCCCAGAGTTGTAATAAGTTATTAAAATTTTGAATTGCCGGTGTAACAGATGAGTTTTCATCCGAAACCCTGATACTTCGAAAGAGATTGTCCAGTTGGTACACGAAGTGCATCCAGTTTTTGTGGTGACCCTCTCTACTTTTTTGCACATGCTATGCGGGTGAAATGATGATACCATGCCAAGTTTCAATCTTTTCAGAGTTCATTTGTAGAGATTTTCAATTTTAGGGCCATTTAGCTAAAGAGAAATCAGTAAATGCATTCAAAACAACAAATTATGTCGGAAACGGTTAAAAGTTGATGACGCGGCTTTGAATGGTGCATGCTAAATGCATAAAAAGTCCGGAGTTGTAATAAGTTATTAAAATTTCGAATTGCCGGTGTAACAGATGAGTTTTCGTCTGAAACCCTGATACTTCAAAAGAGATTGTCCAGTTTGCACATGAAGTGCATCTAGTTTTTGCGGTGACCCTCTCTACTTTTTTGCACATGCTATGCAGGTGAAATGATGATACCATGCCAAGTTTCAACCTTTTCAGAGTTCATTTGTAGAGCTTTTCAATTTCAGGGCCATTTAGCTCAAAACAAATCAGTAAATGCATTAAAAATAGCAAATTATGTGAGAAAGGGTTGAAAGTTGATGACGTGGCTTTGAATGTTGCGTGTTGGATGCAAAAAACGTCCAGAGTTGTAATAAGTTATTAAAATTTTGAGTTGCCGGTGTAACAGATGAGTTTTCGTCCGAAACCCTAATACTTCGAAAGAGATTGTCCAGTTTGCACATGAAGTGCATCCAGTTGCGGTGACCCTCTCTACTTTTTTGCACATGCTATGCAGGTGAAATGATGATACCATGCCAAGTTTCAACCTATTCAGAGTTCATTTGTAGAGCTTTTCAATTTCAGGGCCATTTAGCTCAAAACAAATCAGTAAATGCATTAAAAATAGCAAATTATGTCAGAAATGGTTGAAAGTTGATGACGTTGCTTTGAATGTTGCATGCTGGATGCAAAAAGTGTCGGGAGTTGTAATAAGTTATTAAAATTTTGAATTGCCGGCGTAACAGACGAGTTTTCGTCCGAAACCATGATACTTCGAAAGAGATTGTCCAGTTTGTACACGAAGTGCATCCAGTTTTTGCCGTGACCATCTCTACTTTTTTACACATGCTATGCGGGTGAAATGATGATACCATGACAAGTTTCAACCTTTTCAGAGTTCACTTGTAGAGCTTTTCAATTTCAGGGCCATTTAGCTCAAAACAAATCAGTAAATGCACTAAAAATAGCACATTATGTCAGAAAGGGTTGAAAGTTGATGACGTGGCTTTGAATGTTGCATGCTGGATGCAAAAAACGTCCGGAGTTGTAATAAGCTATTAAAATTTTGAATTGCCGGTGTAACAGATGAGTTTTCGTCCGAAACCCTGATACTTCGGAAGAGATTATCCAGTTGTACACGAAGTACATCCAGTTTTAGCTGTGACCCTCTCTACTTTTTTGCACATGCTATGCGGGTGAAATGATGATACCATGCCAAGTTTCAACCTATTCAGAGTTCATTTGTAGAGCTTTTCAATTTTAGGGCCATTTAGCTCAAGACAAATCAGTAAATGCATTAAAAATAGCAAATTATGTCACAAAGGGTTGAAAGTTGATGACATGGCTTTGATTGGTGCGTGGTGAATGCAAAAGACGTCCAGAGTTGTAATAAGTTATTAAATTTTTGAATTGCCGGTGTAACAGATGAGTTTTCGTCCGAAACCCTGATACTTCGAAAGAGATTGTCCAGTTGGTACATGAAGTGCATCCAGTTTTTGTGGTGACCCTCTCTACTTTTTTGCACATGCTATGCGGGTGAAATGATGATACCATGCCAAGTTCAACCTTTTCAGAGTTCATTTGTAGAGATTTTCAATTTCAGGGCCATTCTGCTCAAAAGAAAACAGTAAATGCATAAAGACAACAACTTATGTCGGAAACGGTTAAAAGTTGATGATGTGGCTTTGAATGGTGCATGCTGATTGCAAAAAACGTCAGGAGTTGTAATAAGTTATTAAAATTTTGAATTGCTGGTGTAACAGATGAGTTTTCGTCCAAAACCCTGATACTTCGAAAGAGATTGTCCAGTTGGTACACGAAGTGCATCCAGTTTTTGCCTTGACCCTTTCTACTTTTTTGCACATGCTATGCGGGTGAAATGATGATACCATGCCAAGTTTCAACCTTTTCAGAGTTCATTTGTAGAGCTTTTCAATTGCAGGGCCATTTAGCTCAAAACAAATCAGTAAATGCATTAAAAATAGCAAATTATGTCACAAAGGGTTGAAAGTGGATGACGTGGCTTTGAATGGTGCATGTTGAATGCAAAAATGTCCAGAGTTGTAATAAGTTATTAAAATTTTGAATTGCCGGTGTAACAGATGAGTTTTCGTCCAAAACCCTGATACTTCGCAAGAGATTGTGCAGTTTGTACACGAAATGCATCCAGTTTTTGCCGTGACCCTCTC
This sequence comes from Aegilops tauschii subsp. strangulata, assembly GCF_002575655.3. Classification (NCBI taxonomy): domain Eukaryota; kingdom Viridiplantae; phylum Streptophyta; class Magnoliopsida; order Poales; family Poaceae; genus Aegilops; species Aegilops tauschii. Next base: position 306,529,286 of record NC_053040.3, read on the forward strand.
TACTTTTTTGCACATGCTATGCGGGTGAAATGATAATACCATGCCAAGTTTCAACCTTTTCAGAGTTCATTTGTAGAGCTTTTCAATTGTAGGGCCATTTAGCTCAAAACAAATCAGTAAATGCATTAAAAATAGCAAATTATGTCACAAAGGGTTGAAAGTTGATGACGTGGCTTTGAATGGTGCGTGCAGAATGCAAAAGACGTCCAGAGTTGTAATAAGTTATTAAAATTTTGAATTGCCGGTGTAACAGATGAGTTTTCATCCGAAACCCTGATACTTCGAAAGAGATTGTCCAGTTGGTACACGAAGTGCATCCAGTTTTTGTGGTGACCCTCTCTACTTTTTTGCACATGCTATGCGGGTGAAATGATGATACCATGCCAAGTTTCAATCTTTTCAGAGTTCATTTGTAGAGATTTTCAATTTTAGGGCCATTTAGCTGAAAAGAAATCAGTAAATGCATGAAAAAAACAAATTATGTCGGAAACGGTTAAAAGTTAATGACGTGGCTTTGAATGGTGCATGCTGAATGCAAAAAAAAAGTCCGGAGTTGTAACAAGTTATTAAAATTTTGAATTGCCGGTGTAACAAATGAGTTTTCGTCCGAAACCCTGATATTTCGAAAGAGATTGTCCAGTTGGTACACGAACTGCATCTAATTCTTGCCGTGACCATTTCAACTTTTTTGCACATGCTATGCGGGTGAAATGATGATACCATGCCAAGTTTCAACCTTTTCAGAGTTCATATGTAGAGCGTTTCAAATTCAGGGCCATTTAGCTCAAAACAAATCAGTAAATGCATTAAAAATAGCAAATTATGTCAGAAATGGTTGAAAGTTGATGACGTGGCTTTGAATGGTGCATGCTGAATGCAAAAAGTGTCGGGAGTTGTAATAAGTTATTGAAATTTTGAATTGCCGGTGTAACAGATGAGCTTTCGTCCGAAACCATGATACTTCGAAAGAGATTGTCCAGTTGGTACACGAAGTGCATCCAGTTTTTGCCGTGACCCTCTCTACTTTTTTGCAAATGCTATGTGGGTGAAATGATGATACCATGCCAAGTTTTAACCTTTTTAGAGTTCATTTGTAGAGCTTTTCAATTTCAGGGCCATTTAGCTCAAAACAAATCACTAAATGCATTAAAAATAGCAAATTATGTCAGAAAGGGTTGAAAGTTGATGACGTGGCTTTGAATGTTGCATGCTGGATGCAAAAAATGTCCGGAGTTGTGATAAGTTATTTAAATTTTGAATTGCCGGTGTAACAGATGAGTTTTCGTCCGAAACCCTGATACTTCGAAAGAGATTATCTAGTTTGTACACGAAGTACATCCAGTTTTTGCCGTGACCCTCTCTACTTTTTTGCACATGCTATGCGGGTGAAATGATGATACCATGCCAAGTTTCAACCTATTCAGAGTCCATTTGGAGAGCTTTTCAATTTCAGGGCCCTTTAGCTCAAAACAAATCAGTAATGCATTAAGAATAGGAAATTATGTCACAAAGGGTTGAAAGTTGATGACGACGCTTTGAATGGTGCGTGCTGAATGCAAAAGACGTCCAGAGTTGTAATAACTTATTAAAATTTTGAATTGCCGGTGTAACAGATGAGTTTTCGTCCGAAACCCTGATACTTCGAAAGAGATTGTCCAGTTGGTACACGAAGTGCATCCAGTTTTTGTGGTGACCCTCTCTACTTTTTTGCACATGCTATGCGGGTGAAATGATGATACCATGCCAAGTTCAACCTTTTCAGAGTTCATTTGTAGAGCTTTTCAATTTCAGGGCCATTTAGCTCAAAAGAAATCAGTAAATGCATGACAAACTAAAAAATATGTCGGAAACGGTTAAAAGTTGATGATGTGGCTTTGAATGGTGCATGCTGAATGCAAAAAACGTCCGGAGTTGTAATAAGTTATTAAAATTTTGAATTGCCGGTGTAACAGATGAGTTTTCTTCCAAAACCCTGATACTTCGAAAGTGATTGTCCAGTCTGTACACGAAGTGCATCTAGTTTTTGCCGTGACCCTCTCTACTTTTTTGCACATGCTATGCGGGTGAAATGATGATACCATGCCAAGTTTCAACCTTTTCAGAGTTCATTTGTAGAGCTTTTCAATTTCAGGGCCATTTACCTCAAAAGAAATCAGTAAATGCGTGAAAAACAACAAATTATGTCGGAAACGGTTGAAAGTTGACGACGTGGCTTTGAATGGTGCATGCTGGATACAAAAAACTTCCGGAGTTGTAATAATTTATTAAAATTTTGAATTGCCGGTGTAACAGATGAGTTTTCGTCCGAAACCCTGATACTTCGAAAGAGATTGTCCAGTTGGTACACGAAGTGCATCCAGTTTTTGCCTTGACCCTTTCTACTTTTTTGCACATGCTATGCGGGTGAAATGGTGATACCATGCCAAGTTTCAACCTTTTCAGAGTTCATTTGTAGAGATTTTCAATTGCAGGGCCATTTAGCTCAAAACAAATCAGTAAATGCATTAAAAATAGCAAATTATGTCACAAAGGGTTGAAAGTTGATGACGTGGCTTTGAATGGTGCATGTTGAATGCAAAAAACGTCCAGAGTTGTAATAAGTTATTAAAATTTGAAATTGCCGGTCTAACAGATGAGTTTTCGTCCGAAACCCTGATACTTCGAAAGAGATTGTCCAGTTTGTACACGATGTGCATCCAGTTTTTCCCGTTACCCTCTCTACTTTTTTGCACATGCTAGGCGGGTGAAATGATGATACCATGCCAAGTTTCAAACTTTTCAGAGTTCATTTGTAGAGCTTCTCAATTTCAGGGCCATTTAGCTCAAAACAAATCAGTAAATGCATGAAAAATAGCAAATTATGTCAGAAAGGGTTGAAAGTTGATGTCGTGGTTCTGAATGGTGCATGCTGAACGCAAAAAACTTTCTGACTTGTAATAAGTTATTAAAATTTTGAGAGTGAGGGTGTTAAAATGTAAAAATATACATAAAAAATACATTGATTATCAATGATTTTTTTGTGTACAGTCTGAATTGTCAATATGAGTCCTCAACGGTTTAGAAACCGGTGAAGACTCATATTGCGGCCAAAAATTCTACCCATAGAGTTCAATAAAGACCAAGTGCTTGTGATAGTTTCAGAAGTAACATATTTAAGGTGGTAAAAACCCTGTTTGGGGAGCGAGGTGGGACTAAAAACAGCCTGCCACAACCTCTTTAGTGCCGGTTCATGCCAAGAACTGGTACTAAAGGGGCTGGTCGGGCCCCAGCATGACAATAGCTAGCCACTGCCTCTTTAGTACCGGTTCGTGGCATGAACCGGTACTAAAGGTTCGCCACGAACCGGTACTAATGAGCGCCGATCGCCTAGCCGTTGGAACCGACACTAATGGTCACATTAGTGCCGGTTCAGTTGCAAACCGGGACTAATGTGCTTCACATTAGGCCCTTTTTTTACTAGTGTGAGCGTGACCGTGTGTGTTCCGTCGTGTGCTCGGACATGCATGCATTAGGACGTCGCGCGCGTTTTTGCGTCCATGTGTACGTGTGACTATTGCATGCATGCACGAGGTTCTAGTCCCTCACATTCACATGTTCATATGTCAATGCTTTATCAAAACGTTGCATGCAAGCTTTAATCATTCGTTGTTCACGCATGCATTCCCGATATTAATACGTTGGTAAAGACAATTTCTTGAGGAAAACGAGCCCATGAATTGAGTACAAAGGGGACCAATAAGCCAGGACGGAGGGAGTACAAGTAGTGAACCGGAAGGAGGGAGTAGGTACTAGTAGTACAGTACTACGTAACAACATGCAGTAAAATTCCTCTATGCGCATCCTGTGTATGTGTCATGCAAGAAAATAGAGATAAGTACAAGTGAGACTTAGGAACGGTCATACATGTAGGGGGAGTACGTTTAGGGGCCACTAAGGAGCAGTCAAATAACACAGTAAGTTAGTCAGAAGAAGCAACCATCATTTCACTCTTCAATGACACATACGCAATACAAAATGGTTGATATGGAGAGAAAAAGAAAACCACTGTATATACACTAGCAAGAGCCTAAGCTACAAGCCTGCTTGCTTGGCTTGCTCTCTTCACAAGCATAGAACGACGGTGGCCACACCGCTAGTCACATATCCGGCCTGATCCCGCCGCTGGGGGAAGGGAACAATGTTCTGCGTAGACGCGGTCGACATCGGCGAGGGAGAAAACCCATAGTCGGTGCGTCCCAATCGGGGGTCCCCGCGGTATGGGCTGATGCCGCGTCCCAACCGCCCTTCTAGCTACAGCCCGACGTCCCAGGTAGTATTACATCTTCCTTTTGGAGCCGGCTTGCTCCACTGCCGTAGCTCCCCACGGAGCTCCATCTCCATGTCAATCTTTCTCTACTTCTACCGGCTTCTATTTGTGATGAGTTTATGTCTCATGAACTAGTGCCAGTACTATTATTCTAATCACACTTCTTCAATATCTTTGCCATCAGGGAAGCTCAACTCGATTTTAGTGGAACTGCACAAAAGCATGGTATGATCCGAGGGTGCCAGCCATCTTTCCTTCGACAGGTTCTACCTAGCCAGGAAATTAAATCCTGTTTGGGGTTTAGGGTTTAACTCGTAGTGACCGCATCAATAGTTTTTCTTTTGTACATGCTCTCACTACTTTTGTCTTTAGTTGTGAAGTAAAATTTGGCTATGATCTTTGAATCATTGAGATGCATCAGCATGCGTGTTAGTTTTCCTTTGTATTTGATGGAATGTTGTAACGGGGCAACCTTGGAGTAGGAATGAAAATGGAGTGGAAAGTTTCCGTTTTTCCGAAGAAAAAATGAAACGGAGAGAAACCAACATTTTGTTTCATTGGATCGCGCCATCAAGCAAAACCAACATTTAAATCACGTCTGTCGCGTTCGTGTCTCACCCTCCTCCACGGCTCCACCCCACATGGTCGCTCGGCAAGCCACTCACCACAAACCGAGTATACTATAACTTTCCCGCCTGCTTGTCGATGGATCGCGCCATGGAGTACTAGCACTACTGGAAGAGATTGACGAGTTGGGGGAGGACAGCTAGCTGTAGCACGGACTCCCAAGAACTTTTTACATGCATGTTGTGGCTGGCTATTGCGACCTTCGAACGCGGAGCAGTCGCGTGCACCAGGAAGCGGCGCGGGTGATGTTCTCTCGGCTGGCGTGCCGCTTCAATGCTGGCGCTAGTGAGAGGTCGTGTTCCCTCTGGCCGGGCATGAATGCGGCACTGACCGTTTCGAGCGGGAAGCACGCATGGGTGATGAAGAGGGTTGGGGTTGGTTAGGAGTGGGCGTGGCAGCGGTCCGGACGCCTGCAAACAAGATGTTGTACGTTAAGACTAGTCACAGTGGGGAGTAACTTAGAGTAGTAACATCCACATGTTATTAGTCTATGTTACTACCTCCACAGTGGGTAGTAACATATGTGTTGTGTCATGCATCACTCCATTTATTTGGTTGTAGACTCATCTTTTCTTGACATGTGTGAGGTTACAGTAACTAGCTATGTTACCACATGCCTCTCTTTTTTCATTAATTACATGCCACATCATCTATTTTGCCTAGATAAGTGTTATGTTACCACCTATGTTACTCCCACTATGGGTAGTCTAATATTGCTGCGTATATAATTAACAACGTAAATAATGTGCTAGTTGGACAAATATGATTGGAGATGGAGATGGAGATGGAATTTTACGTAAACACGGATATGCATGTCTATGTCTATGTGTGTGTGCGCGACGACTCCCGCGACCTGGAAGCGGGGGCGTGTTTTTGATCGAGTTTTCTTTCTTGGTCAGTTTTCGCTTCTTTTTTCCGGGAACGCGCGTATTCTATTTAAAACCACTGCAATGGAGAGATTTTTTACTCCATTGTATATATAGCCTCTTGTTTGATAGGGTTTCTCGCGTCTCGCTCTCTCACCCTCTCCATATCAAAACAAGATGACAGTGTCCACTCTATCTCTCTCCTCACTGGTGGTCATAGATCCGGCCGAATCCCGTCTGCTGCGGGAGGTGAGGAGGTGCAGTGTTGACGTTGTCGCCGTCGGCGATGGAGGAAGCCGATGCGCACCGTCCTCTCGGAGCTGGTGCTGGCACGGACGAAGGTCCTCCGCGCCCTTGTTCGCTGCCGTCGTGTGGGCAGATCCCGCCCGCCCGCCTAAGCGACATCTAGCCCACCTGAGGTATAACTTCTTGTACTGGTCCAGCTCCCCAGGTCGCTGCATGCGGGTTTTCTTCTATGCGACTACTCCCTAGCTCCCCATGTATAGTAGCTAGGGTTCATCGGCTGGTCCAACATCACCTACTATTATAGAGGAAATGCCACTCGAAAAGTTGTCCTGATTTATGCCTTGATGGAGGTATACATGTTGTTTCGACAAAAAGTACATGGTGGTTGTGTGGTCATTGTCCATATGCTCCTATTGCTGCTGCTAATCTAATAATGTCACTGGTTAAATGAAGAAATGCTTTTTTTCTCGGGTATCCTTGTTTTGTTCCCATCAAGATAATCATGATGCTTCTGTTTGTTGGTTTACTTCTCATTAATTCTTATTGACAATTCAGATTTCGTTGTTAATCTTGTACCACTGCCAAAACAAAGTAACAACACTATATCCCTTTTTTATATTTTTGCAAACAACGATGCGTATCTCCATACCCGGGCATGTCTTCCTCAATTTTAGTGGAACTGCACAAAATTGGATGGCCATTGTTGTTCCGCCTCACTGTCCTCTACCACGTGGTTCTTCCTTCCTCGAGCTTGATTAATGAGAAGAAACAGACCATAGTGAGGATTTGTCGAACTTCATAAGTGCCTCATCCAAACTTGATGCCAAATGGATGATGCGTCACCACCATGACCTATCGATGCTCATGGTTGCGCCTCATGGTTGCGTCGGCTAGTGAAGCTGATCGATTTTTGATGAAAAACAAGCTGTCTTCCATCAGTGCTCTTTGCTTGGCTGTGTTGGAGACGCAGTAGTCTTTCATGTTGGTGCAATTTTATGACACAATTGGCTATGAACCAAATGTTTCCTCGAAGAAGGATCGACGTTGGTACTAAGAGCATAAGTTTTGTATTAATTTCTAAGCCTTCTTAGAACTTTGTGTTCAGCTCCCGTGTAATTTTATTTGTCCAGCTATTAACTTTGATTAAAAAAATGGTGTGGACTAAAAACCCGGATGGGCGTAGTGGCCCTCCATTTTTATTTACTCCGCATATTAGATTTGACTGAAGTCAAACTTTGTAAAGTTTGACCAAGTTTAGGCCGAACACAACAAACCATAATTATTGAGAGAGGGCAAACTGTACATACTCTCAAACCTTTTCGATAATTGAAATTAAATTTTTTTATTTGTACACACTCTCACACGTTTCTGATAATTTGGCGCATGTGTGGTTGTTCACTTAAGGCAGGGTAGTGTACAACACGTGAAGGACAGGAAGTGCGACCAGGACGCAGGATCGTTAGTTCATCGCAAGTAGGAGTAGTAGTTTTCTTCACTGGTACGTTAAATAAAGAGTTTCGTTTCGTACTTACATAGTTTAAAACGATTGTTATGGAGAGAATAAGAAAACCACTCCGCTATATATTAGTAGTATACACGAGTACTATATGGACGCAGCTTCATTGACTTAGTGCACCTGCCTTAGGGGGTATGACAGGTGGGCCCAAAATGTGGCTGGCCCACCTGTCATACAGCCAAAGGCAGGTGCAGTTAAGGCACTGGAGCTTAGTCCATAATACAGTATATATGTAGTGCACTATATAAGCTGGAGCCTCAGCGCTTGTTCACTAGGGTTTGTACTCTCCACACTCTCGCCGCACTACATATATATATATACACGCTGGAGGCTCAGCGTTCCTTTGCTAGGGTTTGCTGTATTCACAGTCTCCCACTCTCTTCACCAGATCTAAACAAGACTGTGTTGTGGCCTCTGTGTCTCTCTCCCCCCTCACAGCTGGTGAAGGAGGCATCCGGATCCCATCGCATCGGGAAGGGGAGGAGGTGCAGCGTTCACTCTATCGCCTTCGGCGAGGGAGGCAATCCACTGCCGGCTGCGCTGTTCTCTTTCACCCAGTGCCTATGAGGGAGTGCCACTGACCCCTTCTTCCTCGCTGCCGTACGTAGTGTGGGTAGATCTGGCCTCCCGCCGCACGCCTTGCCACATCCCGACGACCCTAAGGTATAAGTTTCTTTGAAACTGTCATTGCTCTAACTGCATGCAGATCTTTTTCGATTTTGTAGTCGAATCTAGGTCTTGGTTCAAAGAGGAAAGAAGGGTGCGGTGGGGTGGAGCATGAATCTAGGACGTGGTTCAATGAGGAAAGGAGGGAGGGAAAGTAGTATAGACTGGCTATCCAGCTGCTTTGTTTGTCGGAAAGGGAAAAGGGGGTAACCCGGTACACACATCTGTAGGGAACCGATCTCTTTGTTGAAAAGGGAAAGAAACTGGGGGTTGAGTAGTTTGTGCAAGACTAGATTTGCTGCCCTCACATAGGAAAAAGGTTCAAAGAGAACAAATATGGGACCAACGCGGATATGCTGCTTGGCTACATACTCTGCATCACCGATTTATACGTGTGGACGCACATGGTGCTGGCATGTCCCATGTCCCATACAACTATTTTGCTGTTGTTAATCTAAGAATGCTGCTGGAAAATTGAAGCAATGCCACTGTTAAAAGTAAATTACATTCTTAACGAATGTTGTTTAAGAGAATGTCCCTGTTAATATGAATCAATGCAACCGTTTTAGAAATGCTACTGTCCTACTTTGTTTTCCATCAAGATAAGTTAGATGCTTCTTTTTGTCGCCGTTTGTTTCATCCTCCTTTATTGGCCAGTAATTGTTTCTTTTTTGCCTCTGTTAAAATAGGGATATCTATTCAACTTGTTGCTATAGCAAACTTAAATGTCACACCGGCGACTTTGCTTGATTTCGGTGCAACTGCACAAAACGAGATTGGATTTCCTATTCGTGTTGGCAGATTCGTACGTGATCTTGTGTGCGTCATGACAGGTTGGTACTTGCCTTCATCCACATGATCGTGCAGTGTGTTTTGAGATGCTGTGCCACTTGTATTGCTACTGTTTTAAAACAATGTCGAATTGAAGCTATTGTATTGCTCTCTTTTCCCATTAAGTAGTGAACAAAAATGGTACCAACCCAGACATGATGCTTGTTGCTTTGTTACAACAAACTTTGCATCACCCCCTTTATAATTAGATGGAAGCACATGGTTTTGTTGCACCCACTCTCCCCTGGAACTGTTTTTGCTTTTTCTTAATCTAATGCCGCTGGTAAAATTAAGCAATGCCACTCTCAGAATTAACTGCTGATCTGTTTTAAGAGAATTTCTCTGTTAATATGAACCAATGCAATCGTTTTAGAAATGCTACTGTCCTATACTTTGTTTCCATCAAGATAAGGTAGATGCTTCTTTCTATGGGTGCATGTTTCATCCTCCTTTATTGGCCAATAATTGTTTCCTTTTTTGCCTCTGTTAAAACAGGGATATCTATTCAACTTGTTGCTATAGCGAACTTAAATGTCACAGCGACGACTTTGTTGATTTTAGTGCAACTTCAAAAAATGAGATTGGATTTCCTATTCGTGTAGGTAGATTCATATTTTATCTTGTCTGTCTGATGAAAGCTCAGTACAGGCCTTCATCCACATGATTGTGCAGTGTGCTTTGAGATGTTGTGCTACTTGTATTGGTACTGTTTTGGATAAATGTTGAATTGAAGCTATTGAACTGCTGTCTTTTACCATTAAGTGGGTAAAAATTGTCCCAACCCAGACATGATGCTTGTTGATTTGTTACAACAAACTCTGCATCAACCCCTTTATAAGTAGATGGAAGCACATGGTGTTGTTGCGCCCACTCTCCCCTGGAACTATTTATGCTTTTTCTTAATCCAATAATGCCGCTGATAAAATTAAGCAATGCCACTCTCATAATTAACTACTGAACTGTTTTAAGAGAATTTCTCTATTAATATGAATCAATGCAACCGTTTTAGAAATGTACTGTCCTATACTTTTTTTCCATCAAGATAAGGTAGATGCTTCTTTTTGTGGCCGCATATTTCATCGTCCTTTATTGGCCAGTAATTGTTTCCTTTTTTGCCTCTGTTAAAACAGGGATATCTATTCAACTTGTTGCTATAGCAAACTTACTTTGCTTGAGTTCAGTGCAACTGCACAAAACGAGATTGGATTTCCTATTCGTGTTGGCAGATTCATATTTTATCTTTGTCGTCTCATGAAAGGTCAGTAAAGGCTTTCATCCACATGATTGTGTAGTGTGCTTTGAGATGTTGTGCTACTTGTATTGGTACTGTTTTAAATAAATGTTGAATTGAAGCTACTGTATTGCTGTCTTTTCCCATTAAGTAGTGAACAAAAATGGGACCAACCCATACATGATGCTTGTTGCTTTGTTGTAATAAACTCCGCAACACCCCCTTTATAAGTAGATGGAAGCACATGTTGTTGTTGTGCCCACTCTCCCCTGGAACTGTTTATGCTTTTTGTTAATCTAATGCCGCTGGTAAAATTAAGCAATGCCACTCTTAGAATTAACTACTGAATCTTAGTTCAAAACTGCAACACTTGTTAGGGATTGGCGGGATTACCATTTTTGTGGCCGCATGTATCATCCTCCTTTTTTGGCCAGTAATTGCTTCCTTTTTTGCCTCTATTAAAACAGGGATATCTCTTCAACTTGTTGCTATTGCGACATTTTGCTTCACTTAATTTCAGTGGAACTGCACAAAATGAGACCAGCTTTCCATATATGTGTTGAGATCTCTCTCAGGTCTTCCTCACGAGTTGTTTCAAATCTTGGTCTTGAAAGGTCAGTACTGACTTTCCTCGGAATTAACTACTGAATCTTAGTTCAAAACTGCAACACTTGTTAGGGATCAGCGGGAGTACCATTTCTGTTAGGGATCGGCCGGAGTACATGTTTAAGAAATGTATTGTTCAAATAATGTCTCTGTTATTATATATCAGTGATAGTGTTTTACAAATGGTACTATCCCTCTTTGTAGTTCTTTCTACATGTTTAACCAAGGTATTGTTAGGATAATGTCTCTGTTAAAATGAATCAGTCGAATTGTTTTAGGAATGGTACTTTTCTCCTTTGTCGTTCTTTATACATGTTGAAATAAGGCATTGTTAAGATAATGTCTCAGTTAATATGAATGAATCACACTGATTGAGAATTGCTACTCTCCTGCTTTGTTTCCCATTAAGATAAGGTAGATCAGTAGATGTTTTTCTTCTGGGAGTACAAGTCATTAACCGTTATTTCTCAGTAATTGTTTCCCTTATACCTATTGTTGCTTACAGGGATATCAAAATTAAAGCTCGGTTTTGTTCCTACTTTGATTTTAGTTAAACTGCACAAAAGGAGCCAATGTGTCTAAGGCAAACTGCTGCATTAGTGGGTCCAGTTGGTCTTACCACTTTGCAGAAAGAAGCAGTTACTGTTTGCGCTACATTACACAAGGAATGATCGAGAAGCTTTACAGAGTATTAGTAGACGCTGGTGACATGACTAGTCTGCAGAGAGCATAGGAAACTCTACAACACGTGGAGTGCATTGGGAAAAAGTGCCCAAACAAGTACAAGAAGCCATGATAGGACTCCAAATATGTCAATGTCATTCTAAGCAACAATGATGGGGCATCTGGGTATGGTAATCTGTTTACCGTACTTTCAGTTTGTTAGTACACCGATTGGTGGGTTGTCACTGGGGCAAATATGTTGGGGATCGTTGCAGAAATTTAATATTTTCTACGCATCACCAAGATCCATCTATGGAGTTTACTAGCAACGCGAAGGAAGGAGTGCATCTACATACCCTTGTAGATCGCGAGTGGAAGCATTCAAGTGAATGGGGTTGATGGAGTCGTACTCGTCGTGATCCAAATCACCGATGACCGAGCGCCGAACGGATGGCACCTCCGCGTTCAACACCCGTATGGAGCAGCGACGTCTCCTCCTTCTTGATCCAGCAAGGGGGAAGGAGAGGTTGATGGAGATCCAGCAGCACGACGGCGTGGTGGTGGAAGTAGCGGGATTCCGACAGGGCTTCGCCAAGCGCTACAGGAGGAGGAAGATGTGTCACAGGAGGGAGAGGGAGGCGCCAGGGGCTGTGGTTCGGCTGCCCTCCCTCCCCCCTCCTATATATAGGCCTCCTGGGGGGGCGCCGGCCCTGGGAGATCTGATCTCCAAGGGGGGCAGCGGCCAAGGGGTGGCTTCCCCCCCAAGCCAAGTGGGGGTGCCCCCACCCCTAGGGTTTCCAACCCTAGGCGCAGGGGGGCCCAAGGCGGGGCGCACCAGCCCACCAGGGGCTGGTTTCCCTCCCACTTCAGCCCATGGGGCCCTCCGGGATAGGTGGCCCCACCCGGTGGACCCCCGGGACCCTTCCGGTGGTCCCGGTACAATACCGGTAAACCACGAAACTTTCCCGGTGGCCGAAACTGGACTTCCTATATATAATTCTTCACCTCCGGACCATTCCGGAACTCCTCGTGGCGTCTAGGATCTCATACGGGACTCCAAACAACTTTCGGGTTGCCGCGTACTAATGTTTCTACAACCCTAGCGTCACCGAACCTTAAGTGTGTAGACCCTACGGGTTCGGGAGACATGCAGACATGACCGAGACGACTCTCCGGTCAATAACCAACAACGGGATCTGGATACCCATGTTGGCTCCCACATGTTCCACGATGATCTCATCGGATGAACCACGATGTCGAGGATTCAATCAATCCCATATACAATTCCCTTTGTCAATCGGTACGTTACTTGCCCGAGATTTGATCGTCGGTATCCCAATACCTCGTTCAATCTCGTTACCGGCAAATCACTTTACTCGTACCGTACTGCATGATCCCGTGACCAACCACTTGGTCACTTTGAGCTCATTATGATGATGTATTACCGAGTGGGCCCATAGATACCTCTCCATCATACGGAGTGACAAATCCCAGTCTCGATCCGTGTCAACACAACAGACACTTTCAGAGATACCTGTAGTGTACCTTTATAGTCACCCAGTTACGTTGTGACGTTTGGTACACCCAAAGCACTCCAACGGCATCTGGGAGTTACACGATCTCATGGTCTAAGGAAATGATACTTGACATTAGAAAAGCTCTAGCAAACGAACTACACGATCTTTGTGCTATGCTTAGGATTGGGTCTTGTCCATCACATCATTCTCCTAATGATGTGATCCCGTTATCAATGACATCCAATGTCCATAGTCAGGAAACCATGACTATCTGTTGATCAACGAGCTAGTCAACTAGAGGCTCACTAGGGACATGTTGTGGTCTATGTATTCACACATGTATTACGATTTCCAGATAACACAATTATAGCATGAACAATAGACAATTATCATGAACAAGGAAATATAATAATAACCATTTTATTATTGCCTCTAGGGCATATTTCCAACAGTCTCCCACTTGCACTAGAGTCAATAATCTAGTTACATTGTGATGAATCGAACACCCATAGAGTTCTGGTGTTGATCATGTTTTGCTCTAGGGAGAGGTTTAATCAACGGATCTGCTACATTCAGGTCCGTATGTACTTTACAAATATCTATGTCTCAATTTTGAACACTTTCGTGAATGGAGTTGAAGCGATGCTTGATATGCCTGGTCTTCCTGTGAAACCTGGGCTCCTTGGCAAGGGCAATAGCTCCAGTGTTGTCACAGAAGAGAGTCATCGGGCCCGACGCATTGGGAATCACCCCTAGGTCGGTAATGAACTCCTTCATCCAGATTGCTTCTTGCGCTGCCTCTGAGGCCGCCATGTACTCCGCTTCACATGTAGATCCCGCCACGACGCTTTGCTTGCAACTGCACCAGCTTACTGCCCCACCATTCAAAATATACACGTATCCGGTTTGTGACTTAGAGTCATCCAGATCTGTGTCGAAACTCGCATCGACGTAACCCTTTACGACGAGCTCTTCGTCACCTCCATAAACGAGAAACATATCCTTAGTCCTCTTCAGGTACTTCAGGATATTCTTGACCGCTGTCCAGTGTTCCATGCCGGGATTACTTTGGTACCTTCCTACCAAACTTACGGCAAGGTTTACATCAGGTCTGGTACACAGCATGGCATACATAATAGACCCTATGGCCGAGGCATAGGGGACGACACTCATCTTTTCTCTATCTTCAGCCGTGGTCGGGCATTGAGCCGTGCTCAATTGCACACCTTGCAATACAGGCAAGAACCCCTTCTTGGACTGATCCATATTGAACTTCTTCAATATCTTGTCAAGGTACGTACTTTGTGAAAGACCAATGAGGCGTCTTGATCTATCTCTATAGATCTTGATGCCTAATATATAAGCAGCTTCTCCAAGGTCCTTCATTGAAAAACACTTATTCAAATAGGCCTTTATACTTTCCAAGAATTCTATATCATTTCCCATCAATAGTATGTCATCCACATATAATAAGAGAAATGCTACAGAGCTCCCACTCACTTTCTTGTAAACACAGGCTTCTCCAGAAGTCTGTGTAAACCCAAACGCTTTGATCATCTCATCAAATCAAATGTTCCAACTCCGAGATGCTTGCACCAGCCCATAGATGGAGCGCTGGAGCTTGCATACCTTGTTAGCATTCTTAGGATCGACAAAACCTTCCGGCTGCATCATATACAATTCTTCCTTAAGAAAGCCATTAAGGAATGCCGTTTTGACGTCCATTTGCCATATCTCATAATCATAGAATGCGGCAATTGCTAATATGATTCGGACGGACTTCAGCTTCGCTACGGGTGAGAAAGTCTCATCATAGTCAACCCCTTGAACTTGTCGATAACCCTTAGCGACAAGTCAAGCTTTATAGATGGTAACATTACCATCCGCGTCTGTCTTCTTCTTAAAGATCCATTTGTTTTCTATCGCTCGGCGATCATCGGGCAAGTCTGTCAAAGTCCACACTTTGTTTTCATACATGGATCCTATCTCGGATTTCATGGCTTCAAGCCATTTGTCAGAATCTGGGCCCGCCATTGCTTCTTCATAGTTCGAAGGTTCACCGTTGTCTAACAACATGATTTCCAAGACAGGGTTGCCGTACCACTCTGGCGCGGAACGTGTCCTTGTGGACCTATGAAGTTCAGTAGGAGCTTGATCCGAAGTACCTTGATCATCATCATCATTAACTTCCTCTCTAGTCGGTGCAGGCACCACAGGAACATCTTCCCGCGCTGCGCTACTTTCCGGTTCGGAAGGGGTGACTATCACCTCATCAAGTTCCACTTTCCTCCCACTCACTTCTTTCGAGAGAAACTCTTTCTCCAGAAAGGACCCGTTCTTGGCAACAAAGATCTTGCCTTCGGATCTGAGGTAGAAGGTATACCCAATGGTTTCCTTAGGGTATCCTATGAAGACGCATTTTTCCGACTTGGGTTCGAGCTTTTCAGGTTGATGTTTCTTGACATAAGCATCGCGTCCCCAAACTTTTAGAAACGACAGCTTAGGTTTCTTCCCAAACCATAATTCATACGGTGTTGTCTCAATGGATTTCGATGGAGCCCTATTTAAAGTGAATGCGGCAGTCTCTAAAGCATAGCCCCAAAATGAGAGCGGTAGATCGGTAAGAGACATCATAGATTGCACCATATCCAATAGAGTGCGATTACGACGTTCGGACACACCATTTCGCTGAGGTGTTCCAGGAGGCGTGAGTTGTGAAACTATTCTACATTTCCTTAAGTGTGTGCCAAATTCTTGACTCAAATATTCCCCTCCACGATCTGATCGTAAGAACTTTATTTTCCTGTCACGTTGATTCTCAACCTCACTCTGAAATTCCTAGAACTTTTCAAAGGTCCCAAACTTGTGTTTCATTAGGTAGACATACCCATATCTACTCAAGTCATCAGTGAGAGTGAGAACATAACGATAGCCACCGCTAGCCTCAACACTCATTGGACCGCACACATCAGTATGTATGGTTTCCAATAAGTTGGTTGCTCGCTCCATTGTTCCGGAGAACGGAGTCTTGGTCATCTTACCCATGAGGCATGGTTCGCACGTGTCAAATGATTCGTAATCAAGAGACTCCAAAAGTCCATCTGCATGGAGCTTCTTCATGCGTTTGACACCAATGTGACCAAGATGGCAGTGCCACAAGTATGTGGGACTATCATTATCAACCTTACATCTTTTGGTATTCACACTATGAATATGTGTAACACTACGTTCGAGATTCGTTAAGAATAAACCATTAACCAGCGGGGCATGACCATAAAACATGTCTCTCATATAAATAGAACAACCATTATTCTCGGATTTAAATGAGTAGCCATCTCGAATTAGACGAGATCCTGATACAATGTTCATGCTCAAAGCTGGCACTAAATAACATTTATTGAGGTTTAAAACTAATCCCGTAGGTAAATGTAGAGGTAGCGTGCCGACGGCGATCACATCGACCTTGGAACCATTCCCGACGCGCATCGTCACCTCGTCCTTTGCCGGTCTCCATTTATTCCGCAGCTCATGCTTTGAGTTACAAATATGAGCAACCACACCGGTATCAAATACCCAGGAGCTACTATGAGTGCTGGTAAGGTACACATCAATAACATGTAGATCACATATACCTTTGGTGTTGCCGGCCTTCTTGTCCGCCAAGTACTTGGGGTAGTTCCGCTTCCAGTGACCACTTCCCTTGCAATAAAAGCACTAAGTCTCAGGCTTGGGTCCATTCTTTGGCTTCTTCCCGGCAACTGGCTTACCGGGCGCGGCAACTCCCTTGCCGTCCTTCTTGAAGTTCTTCTTACCCTTGCCTTTCTTGAACTTAGTGGTTTTATTCACCATCAACACTTGACGTTCCTTTTTGATCTCCACCTCCGCTGATTTCAGCATTGAATATACCTCAGGAATGGTCTTTTCCATCCCCTGCATATTGAAGTTCATAACAAAGCTCTCATAGCTCGGTGGAAGTGACTGAAGGATTCTGTCAATGACCGCGTCATCCGGGAGATTAACTCCCAGCTGAGTCAAGCGGTTGTGTAACCCAGACATTTTGAGTATGTGCTCACGGACAGAACTATTTTCCTCCATCTTACAACTGAAGAACTTGTCGGAGACTTCATATCTCTCGACCCGGGCATGAGCTTGGAAAACCATTTTCAGCTCTTCGAACATTTTATATGCTCCGTGTTGCTCAAAACGCTTTTGGAGCCCCGGTTCTAAGCTGTAAAGCATGCCGCACTGAACGAGGGAGTAATCATCAGCACGCTGCTGCCAAGCGTTCATAACGTCTTGGTTCTCTGGGATGGGTGCATCACCTAGCGGTGCTTCTAGGACATAATCTTTCTTGGCAGCTATGAGGATGATCCTCAGGTTCCGGACCCAGTCCGTATAGTTGCTGCCATCATCTTTCAGCTTGGTTTTCTCTAGGAACGCGTTGAAGTTGAGGGCAACATTAGCGTGGGCCATTTGATCTACAAGACATATTGTAAAGATTTTAGACTAAGTTCATGATAATTAAGTTCATCTAATCAAATTATTCAATGAAATCCCACTCAGATAGACATCCCTCTAGTCATCTAAGTGAAACATGATCCGAGTCAACTAGGCTGTGTCCGATCATCGCGTGAGATGGACTAGTCAACATCGGTGAACATCTTCATGTTGATCGTATCTTCTATACGACTCATGCTCGACCTTTCGGTCTTCCATGTTCCGAGGCCATGTCTGTACATGCTAGGCTCGTCAAGTCAACCTAAGTGTATTGCGTGTGTAAATCTGGCTTACACCCGTTGTATTCGAACGCTAGAATCTATCACACCCGATCATCACGTGGTGCTTCGAAACAACGAACCTTCGCAACGGTGCACAGTTAGGGGGAACACTTTCTTGAAATTATTGCGAGGGGTCATCTTATTTAAGCTACCGTCGTTCTAAGCAAATAAGATGTAAAACATGATAAACATCACATGCAATCAAAGAGTGACATGATATGGCCAGTATCATATTGCTCCTTTGATCTCCATCTTCGGGGCGCCATGATCATCTTCGTCACCGGCATGACACCATGATCTCCATCATCATGATCTCCATCATCGTGTCTTCATGAAGTTGTCACGCCAATGATTACATCTACTTCTATGGCTAACGTGTTTAGCAATAAAGTAAAGTAATTTACATGGCGTTATTCAATGACACGCAGGTCATACAAAAAATAAAGACAACTCCTATGGCTCCTGCCGGTTGTCATACTCATCGATATGCAAGTCGTGATTCCTATTACAAGAACATGATCAATCTCATACAACACATATATTTCATTCATCACATCCTTTTGGCCATATCACATCACAAGGCATATGCTGCAAAAACAAGTTAGACGTCCTCTAATTGTTGTTGCATGTTTTTACGTGGCTTCTATAGGTTTCTAGCAAGAACGTTTCTTACCTACGTAAAACCACAACGTGATATGCCAACTTCTATTTACCCTTCATAAGGACCCTTTTCATCGAATCCGATTCGACTAAAGTGGGAGAGACAGACACCCGCTAGCCA
Organism: Aegilops tauschii subsp. strangulata; assembly: GCF_002575655.3. Taxonomy (NCBI): domain Eukaryota; kingdom Viridiplantae; phylum Streptophyta; class Magnoliopsida; order Poales; family Poaceae; genus Aegilops; species Aegilops tauschii. Next base: position 306,547,920 of record NC_053040.3, read on the forward strand.
CCTTATGCAACTAGTGCATGTCAGTCGGTGGAACCTGTCTCACATAAGCGTACGTGTAAGGTCGGTCCGGGCCGCTTCATCCCACGATGCCGCTGAAACAAGATAAGACTAGTAGTGGCAATAAAATTGACAACATCTACGCCCACAACAAGTTTGTGTTCTACTCGTGCATAGAAACTACGCATAGACCTAGCTCATGATGCCACTATTGGGGATCGTCGCAGAAATTTAAAATTTTCTACGCATCACCAAGATCCATCTATGGAGTTTACTAGCAATGAGAAGGAAGGAGTGCATCTACATACCCTTCTAGATCGCGAGCGGAAGCATTCAAGTGAACGGGGTTGATGGAGTCGTACTCGTCGTGATCCAAATCACCGATGACCGAGCGCCGAACGGACGGCACCTGCGCGTTCAACACACGTACGGAGCAGCGACGTCTCGTCCTTCTTGATCTAGCAAGGGGGAAGGAGAGGTTGATGGAGATCCAGCAGCACGACGGCGTGGTGGTGGAAGTAGCAGGATTACGACACGGCTTCGCCAAGCGCTACGGGAGGAGGAAGATGTGTCACGGGAGGGAGAGGGAGGCGCCAGGGGCTGTGGTTCGGCTGCCCTCCCTCCCCCTCCTATATATAGGCCTCCTGGGGGGGCGCCGGCCCTGGGAGATCTGATCTCCAAGGGGGGCGCGGGCCAAGGGGTGGCTCCCCCCCAAGCCAAGTGGGGGCGCCCCCACCCCTAGGGTTTCCAACCCTAGGCGCAGGGGGGCCCAAGGGGGGTGCTCCAGCCCACCAGGGGCTGGTTCCCCTCCCACTTCAGCCCATGGGGCCCTCCGGGATAGGTGGCCCCACCCGGTGGACCCCCGGGACCCTTCCGGTGGCCCCGGTACAATAGCGGTAACCCCCGAAACTTTCCCGGTGGCCGAAAGTGGACTTCCTATATATAATTCTTCACCTCCGGACCATTCCGGAACTCCTCGTGACGTCCAGGATCTCATCCGGGAGTCCGAATAACTTTCGGGTTACCGCATACTAATATCTCTACAACCCTAGAGTCACCGAACCTTAAGTGTGTAGACCCCACGGGTTCGGGAGACATGCAGACATGACCGAGACGACTCTCCGGTCAATAACCAACAGCGGGATCTGGATACCCATGTTGGCTCCCACATGTTCCATGATGATCTCATCGGATGAACCACGATGTCGAGGATTCAATCAATTCCGTATACAATTCCCATTATCAATCGGTACGTTACTTGCCCGAGATTCGATCGTCGGTATCCCAATACCTCGTTCAATCTCGTTACCGGCAAGTCACTTTACTCGTACCGTAATGCATGATCCCGTGACCAACCACTTGGTCACTTTGAGCTCATTATGATGATGCATTACTGAGTGGGCCCAGAGATACCTCTCCGTCATACGGAGTGACAAATCCCAGTCTCGATCCGTGTCAACCCAACAGACACTTTCAGAGATACCTGTAGTATACCTTTATAGTCACCCAGTTATGTTGTGACGTTTGGTACACCCAAAGCACTCCTACGGCATCCGGGAGTTACACGATCTCATGTTCTAAGGAAATGATACTTGACATTAGAAAAGCTCTAGCAAACGAACTACACGATCTTTGTGCTATGCTTAGGATTGGGTCTTGTCCATCACATCATTCTCCTAATGATGTGATCCCGTTATCAATGACATCCAATGTCCATAGTCAGGAAACCATGACTATCTGTTGATCAACGAGCTAGTCAACTAGAGGCTCACTAGGGACATGTTGTGGTCTATGTATTCACACATGTATTACGATTTCCGGATAACACAATTATAGCATGAACAATAGACAATTATCATGAACAAGGAAATATAATAATAACCATTTTATTATTGCCTCTAGGGCATATTTCCAACACAATATTCATTTGTATGCAGATGTGTCTTTGTTTTCTTGCAGCATATAAATACGAAATCCACAGGGATGCTTATCTTGAATTTAGTGGAACTGCACAAAATGTTCAGATGGTTTGTGTCCTCCATAATACTTCATCATGCACAATACATCGAACGGCTCTCTAATCATTCGTCGTCACCTTGAGCCACCGGACTATATGTTTGAATGGAGCTGCCAGCGTCGGCCATTAAGAAGGGTAAGAAGAAAGACAAAAAGAGAGATGGATGCTTTACTTGTGGTTCGGAGGAACACTGGGAAAACAAGTGCCCGAACAAGTACTAAGAAGCCAGGACAGGACTTCAAGTCTGTCAATGTCACTCTAAGCAACAATGATGGGGCATCTGGGTATGGTAATCTATTTACCGTACTTTCAGTTTGTTAGTCCACCGATTGGTGGGTTGACACTGGGCCAATATTCATGTGTGTGCTAATGTGTCCTTGTTTTCTAGCAGCATATAAATATGAAATCCATAGGGATGCCTAGCACGATTTTAGTGGAACTGCACAAAATGTTTAGATGGTTCGTGTCCTCCATAATACTTCATCATGCACAATACATCGAATGGTTCTCTAATCATTCGTCGTCACCTTGAGCCACCGGACTATCAGATGAAAAACTGATGACAAACCCTGCCCATACCACAATCATAGGCATTACATATTTTGAATGGGAAAAGATTGTCAAAGTTTAATCATTGATGTTAGCAAGAAGACATGAGCTTAATATATTGGAATTGGAAAACCTTGTTAATTTTTGCCCATTGATGTTAGCCAGAAGACATGCATTTGATATTTTTGAGTGGGACACCCTTTTCTGTGAGCAACATCGATCGTTTTTTCCTATTCATGTCTTCAATTCAGAAGTAAATATTTACTCCGCCGAGATGCATAGTCACATGAATGTTGACTCATGTAAGGTATTTTAAGAGTTTGTTCTGAATGTTTTCTATGTAATGCCAGGCCTTGTGAGTTTGATTGCAAAGTTGAGCTTGGAATGCTGTGGCATGCGGCATCACAAGCTGTTCACCGTGCCTCCTGAGAAAAATGCTTCATATTGTTTTACGTGTTGATCTAATGCCCGTGATTTGCATGTTAAGAAGATCATCCTCTTCTGTTGTTTCTGTGCTTAAGAAGTTCATTGTCTTATGTTTCATTCATAGCCTATACGACAACTCGGGTAGGTTAGTGGTGAAACCATATGATCTTCTGACCAACTCATCATCTTAGGCCGTGATTGGATCGTCGTTTTCCAACCAAAACCGCTTGTAAAACTGACGCTTGTAAATAAAAGCAGATTGTCTCGGGCGAAGCGCTTGGTTGGTCGATTTCGACTAGTAAAATATACACTGATCTCTCAAATTACACGCGTAACCCACCGGTTTTACTTACAGACCTCGGGCCCTCGGTTTCATTACGCCTGTATTTTACATGTTGTTTCCAATGACGAGTAAATTACACTTGTATCTTAATACAGGTGTGAAATAAACCAGAGCTCCCAAGCGCGGCCTTACCGTTTCATGTCGTCTCAGTCTCTCGAAGGTGCTCATAGGTGTCCGATGATCCTGGCTTGCTGAATGAGCAGGTGTCACTGTATCGGACCATCCGTAGGGCCCGCGAGGTCCTCTCCGCCGGCCTTCAAGTTGTTGCGCTCGCCGTGGCATCGAGCATTGTCAACATGGTCAACGAACATGAGGATTTAGGAGATGACTTTATTTTGACTGGATGACAGTAGGGACCCACTAGGGCCATAGCCGTACGTATGCAAGTGCCTCCTTATTATGCACAACTATATTTTTTTTGCTTCCTCCTGGTTTCCTGACATCACTGTCCCACACCAATGTCAACCTATGTAGTCAATAAACGAGAGAATTGCACAAGGAGCGGCCGACAGCTGGGACCAAGCAGCTCGAGCAGTATTTGTGTTTTTGAGGTGTGAGCACTGCAGAGTTTTTCTTGAGCGATGTTTTTGTTGTTGTTCAGAGGAGAGCAGGGTATTAACTGGGTGGGCTGTGGCCCATCTAGCCCAGGCCAAATATCCAGCCCAGATATTTTTTTAAAGCTGAAAATGGCTAGCCCAGCTATACTTTTTTTTGGAGGAATACCCAGGCAAGGTCAACTTGTTATTCTTCGCCCCGCTGGGCTGCAAATCTTTCCTAGGAGGGATGCAATAGGCTTAACAGGAAAATGGGCTTTAATAAATATTAAATGGGATGTAATTATAAAAACTGGGCAGTAACTATAAAAAAATGCACCAAACACGTAATTAGTTTATAAAATATTATTTTTGGATTTTGATAATTTTAATTTCATTAATTGTTGCGCGCGCAATGTTTCATTGGATTTTTACGTAATACAAATTTATATTGAAATTTTATTTAATCTGACTAGAAATTTCGGGATAAAAATATTTCGGATCCCATGAAAATGTGGGAATTTTTTTTGAATTCTGTTTTGAACGGTTGGTTGAAATTATTAATCGTTGTCCTTGCTAGAAAATGGGCTGTACTTTTAACAAACTGTAAATGGGCTGTAGTAAATTCCATTACAATTCAAAAATGGGTTGTACATTCTTACAAATCGCAAATGGGCTATAAGTTCTCCGCCACACACTTGTGGGCCTACTAAGTTGACGCGTCCCCTAAAAAAAGTAAGTTGGCGCGTATGCAAGGCTTTGTCAACTTATAGTCAACACACGGTTCTAGTAGCAGTGGCCGTTGGATGTCCATCCAACGGATGTCGTGCTTCTTCTTCAATCTCGGTTATTCTAGCTTCAGCCGCCCAAAAAATGATTCCTCCACCTGACATCTGGGGCACACCATTTCAGAGGCTGACCTGTGGGCCTACTAAGTTGACGCGTACCAAGGGCGTTGTCAACTTATTTATTATAAACGATTCTAGCTGCAGTGACCGTACGATGTCCATCCAACGACCGTCGTGCTTCTTCAACCTCTGGTCTTCTTGCTCTAGCTTCCCAAAGTAGCACCGGTCGTGATGCCTGCTCCTGCCGCCCGTGGCCAGCTGTGCTGCCGCAGAGGCCTCACCGCCCCGTAGTACTCCCACCGCTGGCCAGGCCATCCCTCTACTCACCCACACCCCTTGTTATTCTGCAGCGACGACAGACTCACACTGCAGCCGAACCAGTGAACCCTTGTACTCCTCTCCGCGTGGGCATCTACTGCCGCGTCTTCCCCAGCTCCGCGTCGTCCCCTTCCTAGGCCTCGCCGTCGTCCACCGCCCTGGTGCTCTTGGTACCCCTACCTCCATCCTGTACAGTGCCAGCTCCACCCTCGAGCTCTAGAGCGCGCTGGCATTTCGTCTAGCAGGTGCCGTGCGTGCTCTGGGCGCGCCCAGAGTGCACGTTTTGCACGCGCGCGCACTACGCCGACACGCCGCACTGCCGCACTCGACGCGACCCGACCCTGGCCCCCTCTGCATCGCTGAACTGTGCACTAGCCGCCCCCTGCTCCATGGTATCTCTGACGCCCTGCTGCGCCGCTGGCCGCGCCCTTGGCGGCACGCCGGCGTCGGCAGCGGATTCCGCCGCGGACTGCGCCGCCCAAACCATCAGCGCGCGCCAGCTGCCTCAGAGCACAGGCCGTGCTTATCCTTCCGCTCATCGCAACGCTTTCGTCGCCGCCACGATGCCCTGCAACTACAGCAACGGCTGTCGCCGGTGACCCTATCTTCTGCCGCCACGGTCGAGCCTCGTCACGCTATATAAAGGGTCCCCGAGCTCATTCAAGACTTCAGGCAACATCAGACTTCCCCCGTAGAGCTTCCCACGCAGTAGATCGACCCGTAGTGGCCGTCTTCCTCAACTCCGGCCAGCTCGGCCGCCGCCAAGCTCCGGTGCGATTCGTCGCAGCCGACCACCCTCTCGCCCAACCAGCACCACCAGTAGCTCCCTCTGGTCCTTGCGGAGCTGCCCAGCTACCCAAGCTCGATCGGAGATCACCGGAGCACAAAAGTCACTCCACCACCGTAGCATTCCTCCGCTGCGGAGCTCGCCGCCGGCGATTCCTTCCACCTCCGACGACCCAACAACCACCCAGAGGATCGCCTCGGTCTAGCCAACCCATCCCTGCCCGCAGATGCCCTCGAGGAGCCGCCGTTCGTCGCCGGCGACCGCCGGAGCCTCGCCCCCGTTCGGGCACAGAGAAAGGAGGGAGAGGGAGACCAGTCAAACCTGACTAGTGGGCCCTCTGGACCCACTGTCAGTGACTCGCACGTTCGCCCTCTCTCTGTTTAAGTGGTAGCGCAAAGACCGGAGTACGTCTCCCCTGTTTTGAAAACGTATTCTTCCCCGCAACATTTTCTTTTCTGATTTTATTAAAACAGAAGTTTGACTAAACTTTGACTAGCTATAACTTTTAAAATAAAACTCCAAATGAGTTGATTCGTTTTCCTACCTCTCTCAAATTTCATCTAGTTTATTTTAAGATTTATTTCAAAAATATTTGAGACAACTTTTGGTACTGTGTTTGAAATATTTGTATTTGTGTATTTTGCAAAATAGGATTTTTGGAGGAAAAGGAAAGCTTCCAATAAGTGCATCCTTTGCATACTCTTGAAGGCAAGCATTTCTGAACTCTGGCATAATATTTTTGTTGTGGTGTTTTGATACGATCACAACACCTTTGCACTCAGAGTATGTGATAGCTTTATGTATCGATATGGTCTCGTGCATGAGTGCACTTTGGAGTTGTTTTGTGGTCAGCATTGGATACACTAGTGATTTGGGTCATCCTCGTGAGCTTCTCTTGCACACCGGTAGGAAGCCGGGAAAGTCGTGGTCTTGGGTAGACACGAGCTTGTCCCTAATCCCTCGTCGAGACGAGTATGCCCGGCATAGCTTGGTGAGGCTCGAGGAGTGGTGATTTATTTCACTAGTGGTAATATTGTTGGTGGATACTTGGACCACCTGAGTCGGTCGTAGACCGAGTCTTGATCAATAGCTTCCTTCTTTGTCGGTACCACCATTTGTCCCTGCAGGGGACAGGGTATGGTTTAGTAGGTTGTCAACCCCTTTCCAAAGCACACACCGTACAGAGAGGCTGTGATGAGGGTCCCATGGCCATGGATTAAAGCCAGTCATCCGGTCCGGGGGCATGGGTGTTTTGGTTGTAGCCGAAGGGGATAGCTTCCCTAGTTTGCGCGCGGTATAAATTTTGTGATCCCATGCTACGTCGAGGTTGTAGCCTCCCCACTTAGAGTTTTGCTTGGCAGGTGTCGTGGGTGATTCCAGACACTGGTGAGTTAAGCTGGTGTGTGCAGGTCAGGCGTGTTTTCAATCAAAAGACCGTAGACGGAATTAGTCCCGAGGGACTAAGTAAACCCGTTACTCGTGGAAAATGGTACTCCCTCTGCAGAGGATATATCTTGTTGGATAGTCATGTTCTTGAGTAAGAACCTCGGTCTGAATAGAAATCTGGTAACGGTATTCGGATGGAGAACGATTTGACTAAAACTCTGTAACGGTATTCGGATGGAGACACGGTTAAGTAGATCATAGCAATGGTATTCAGATGGAGATACGGCTTGACTAAATTATCGGTTTTCGGATGGAGAAACGACTGTACTCTATATTGTTTATGATTGTGGCACATGTGGATTTTGATCCTTATTTATTTTTGGACTAACCATTTATACTACGTATATTATTGAGTATCCCTGGGAGGGTTCTACCTCCTGGATATTCACTGTGATTATTCTCTTATAAGCCCTTTCCGTGGCGTCGCTCAGACGCCCGACTGCGGCATGCTTGTTGTTCATTTATCTTTTATAAGCCCTTTCTGTGGTGTCGCTCAGACGCCCGACTGCGGCATTACTATTCTGCATTTTCCGCTCGAGGAGTCTTTCAGACACTCGTTTGGCACCTGTATTATTATTCCGCATTTTTCCGCTCGAGGAGTCTTTCAGACACTCGTTTGGCAATTGTATTATTATTCCGCATTTTTCCGCTCGAGGAGTCTTTCAGACACTCGTTTGGCACCTATATTATTATTCCGCATTTTTCCGCTCGAGGAGTCTTTCAGACACTCGTTTGGCACCTGTATTATTATTCCGCATTTTTCCGCTCGAGGAGTCATTCAGACACTCGTTTGGCACCCAGTATTTTGTTTTGGTATATATTTTTTTACCATATGTGTGCATCTTGGTCGTTCGTATTATTTTGCGACAGACGTATGATCATCTAATTAACCCGGAGCATGTTTGATATATTATACCCGTGTTCTTAATGTTTGCGAGTACATTCAAACGTACTGACTGGCTTGTCCCTGGCTATTGTCTTGGGCAGATTCCTTGCTTGGAGATAAGCATCGCGGTGACAACCTCGGAACCTACGTGTTGACGTGGGCAGCCTCGCGAAGATAGGAGTTATCCTGGTCAGCTGTTCTTGTGAGAAATGGAGTTCCATAGACGCAGATGTATCCAACCGCTTCCGCCCTCAGCCATTAGAAACCAAATGTTGTACTCCTAGGCCTAAATGGCCTTGTACTACATATTTTTGTACTTGCTTGGAATTCTTGTATCAAGTTGGTACCTCATCAGCTAACAGTAATCCTGGGGCTGGTGAGCGCACAGGCCGTTTTTCTGGGAGTTTATATCCCAAAAATCCGGTCGTGACACAAGGGTGCAGCTTGGGATGGCAAACAATGTTGCCTCAGGAAGTTTTCATTTTCTTAGGACGAAAAATTCATTTTATATTTTTCGAGTGCCCAAAATGAGATTTTTTTTGTGAAGGACCTACCATATATTTGTTGCAATATTGGACCAAATCATTTTTATAATATATTAGGCCATATTTAATGTACAATTGACCAAATGGTTGGTCGTCAAAAGTATTTATACACCTCTCGTGAAAAAGACAAATTTCCGCCGATTCAGTATGAAGCGTGTCAAATTTTAACTGCACCTGCCTCATAGTTTGCTCTTTATTTTTTCCAAAAATAATTTCTAGGTACATAAGTATGTACTTAATAAAAAATACATGGTTTGGTGGTGATATGTTGAGGTATGGATGGTGGCCTCGGGCCGCAACTCCAGAGCGCGTAAAGGCACATGTCCGCCGCATGGTCACCGCATGACCGTGGTGTTGCCACGCGTTCCGGGCGGCCTAGGCATGTCTAGTGGGTTGGGCACTACCCCGATAGGTGTCAAGAAGAAGAAGGAAATAGAAGAATATCACGAGGAGACCTAACTATGCTCAAATATGAATTAGCAGCCAAGTGTTTGATTAGCGGTACGAGAAATGCACATGGCGAATTGGCGTGTGTTTTGGCTGAGGATTATCATCTACTAACAAGATTGTCTTCACAATTTTCAGCTCAAAAGGAGGAGCCTAGGTGGTACTTGCTTTGTAAAGTACCACACTGGACAGAAATATGAATGTTGAAGCTGAGCTCAAAATAATGAATGGATTGAGCTGAAATTTGGTGGAGGATGGTTATTTGGGCATAGGAAAGCACTGTACAAAATTGATACCATTTGGACATGCCAAAGTGGTACTTCCTTCACAATGCTATTCTCTAGACAGAAACTTGGGAAAATTAGCGAGAGAAATTGGATAAATAAAATGAGCTCAAAGTCGGTGTAGGTAAGTTACATAGGTATGGTCATGCCCAGGTAAATTTTCAGATCATTTGGGTAAGCCTAGCTAGTACTTACTTCACAAGGCTTCTCTCGAGATAGAAACTTTGGAAATTTCCTGAGAAAGATTTACCAGGAAAATGGAGCTGAATATTATCATGTGGCAATGATTTGGGTATGGAAGAGTGCCCAAAAAGTTTGAGGGTAATCGGAGGTGTCTACATAACACTTGCTTTGCAATGTGCCAATCTGGCCATAAAATATAAATTGAACCTGGGCTCACATAGATGATTTGACTAAGCTGCAATTCAGAGGAGGGTGATAATTTGGGCATATGAAGGAATTATATAAATTTCATGTCATTTGGATATATAAAAATGGTACTTCCTTCACAATGCTTCTAGGTGGACAAAAACTTCAGAAATTTGCCGAGGAAGATTTAATGGGAAAATGGAGCTGAATTTTGTCATGAGGCAATCATTTGGATAGGAAAGAGTGCCCAAAAATTTTGAGGGCAATCGAGAATATATAAATAGCACTTCCTTCACAAAGTGATGTTGTGAACATAATAGGAAAATGAATATTGTTGAATTATTTTTGACCTAGGCAAGGAAGGATTTTTACATATTTGGCGAAGATATGACCCAAATAATTTATGAGATTTTTTGGGGAATTTTGGGAATGATAGAAATATAGGTTGCTTCACAACCTGGGGCAAAAATTGACACATGGACATGAGACATAGGCAAAACTGATGAGGTGGCGCCTAGTCATAGCAATCCACCACAATTTACAAGGTTATGACCATCTATATTGGTCGCGATCAGCTAGAAATAAGGCAGCGGACCAGTGCTGTCTACTTTATGACCATTTCGTGTAAGGAAATTACGACCTTTCTGAGCAAAATGGTCGATATAGTTTAGGGTTTGGAGCCCCCCGAACAGCTTTTGACCAATTGGTCTCACATGGTCATAGATTTATGACCAATTCTTCTAGAGTCACCGACAAAAGGTCACAAGTTGACATATTTCTTGTAGTAAAGGATGTCGAAGATCATGCGCCGAGCCCCAACTCAGCCCTCAACCTGGGGGTGGAGGCTCGATCCCGCCTGCCGGAGACGATGTAGACAACCTCTCCGCCCCTTCGCAGGGAGGAGAGGGCGAGGCAGCGCAGGGCGAGCCACTTCTGGAGGAGCGTGTGTCTCCCGCCGTCCAAACCGAAGACGCCACTTTGGAATCCTCGGCGGCAGAGGTAGCGCAGGGGGCGACCGAGTCGCCCCTGGCAGGAGGTGAGGCTTGTGACCCGGCAACAACTGTTGTCGGGGAAAAAAAGGCCCCTGTCCGGCAAACTTCCCCGGGTATTCATCTCAACCCCCCCTTTCTTCTCTTCTCTCTCTTTTTTTTCAAGGTTTTCATCCTTTTGTTTGCTTATTGACCCCTCTCATTTGCAGACCCCCAAGCCGAGGAATCAGATTTGTTGGAGGTGGTGGCGGATATTGGGAGGTCCGCTGCAAATGAAGCCGTGAGGATCGCGGCCGCCGAGGGGCAAGATCTTGTTGCCAGGGGAAAACAAGGTTCCTCGGCGGTGGTAGAGCATTATCTGGAGAGCACCCTGGTTGAGGGAGTGGTTGTCGAGGCGAAGATTCCCCGCCGTCCTCCTTGAACACACTGGCTGTAGTGTCGCAACTGCCCGATATCGGAGCCCCCGGTCTGTCCTTGTCAGACGCAGAGGTTGACGAAGAGTTGCATCGTCTTATGGCGCCACTGCATGTGGGAGGCGAGGAGGCCGATGATTCTGTAGTTGTCACCATGGACTTGTCCTTTATGGAATCCGTGGCGGCCGGAGTGAAGGAAATGCAGGCCCGGCATCGCCAGAAGTGGCAGGAGCTCAAGACACGGCGTGAATCCGCGAACAAAGTGGACTAGAAGCTGAAGGGCAAGTGTCTGGACCTGCGCGAATGGAACGATGAGCAGTTCAAGGTGCTCATGAGGCAGCAGGAGACCCTTCAGATGATGAGGGAGGATGTCGTGGCTCGGGAGAGGCGTCTGGCGGATCACAAAGCATCTTTGGATGCCAGGGAGCAAGAGATCTCCCTTCGGGAGGAGAATCTTGAAGCCACTCTCCACGCCAAGGACGAGAGCTTGGAGACTTTGGTGCAGCAGTGCACCAAAGAACTGAAGGATGAGCACGGGGCTGCCCTGGACGCCCTCTCTACTGATCATGCTGCCCAACTGAAGAAGCTTGATGATGATCTGGATGCCGCGCCCTCTGCCAAAGCTGAGCTCGAGCGGCAGGTGGCCAAACTGAATGAAGACCTTGCTGAGAGTGCCAAGGAGGTGGAGGTACTCAAAAAAGAGGCACGGCAAGCAGAGCTCCATCTGGCTTATGTGCAGTCGCAGCTCTCTTCCAAGACCCAAAGCCTTGAAGCCACCAACAGCAATATCTCTGATATGAAGGCGAGGATCGGCTCATTGGAGCGGTCCGCAGAGTCTCTTGAATCCCAACATCAGCTGCAGTCCAAGGACTTGGAAGACGCCAAGCGTCTCCAGCAAGATGCAGAGGACAGGCTTAAGAATCGGGTCGACATGAATAACCTCTGGATCAAAGGCCTGGTTGATATCACAGAACGTCTTGGTGCCCAACCTGCGGCGATGGGCATGGACGGCCCACTCTACTCAACCAATAAGCAGGAGGTTCCAAGTGTCAAGCTGGGGATCTTCTTCAACGAGTTGATCGACAAGCTAAAGGCACATGAAGAGGGGTGGGTCGAACGTTTCGTGACCGAGTCGCCGAGGCTCGCCCGAAATGCCCTCTTCATGGTCTTGAGAACATCGTCAGCCGCCACCCAAAGCTTGACCTTGACGTTGGCTTCAAGAAGCCACCAACGGGTGCTGATGTTGCTGCTGCTGAGAAGAAAGCTGCTCCCCGTGCTGACAGGGTTCTCCGTGTCTAAGTTATTCCTTTCGGTCCTGTAACGAAACATGATGTACATTTTGTGTTTAGTCGCTTTATCTCTAGGGCTTGTGCGAAACTGATATTCCTAGCTGGATCTTTAAATGTGTGTTTATCTCATTGAACTCTATACGTTTGTGTTCGTACGATCAATTCCTATCTATGCTCTGGATGCCTGCCGATATCATATTGCCACGATTGTCGTAAGGGTCCGGGCCTTAACAGTCATCTTGGCATGGATGCGTCTCGGCGGGTTTTTCCTAGGTAGCTCTCGATGCAGCCTCTCGTCCTGCGAGCGTGGCTCTGGACAGGACGATGGTGCGATCAAAGAAACTAGCCGAGGTTCCATTCGCACGAGGGCTTTCACAATACGAACACTCACTAGAGCCAAGGGATAAACGACAGCAAAAATCTGAAATGCATCAACAAGAAACGATAGCGTGTACTTAGCTTTCGTTTTGATCTTCTTTTCCGCCTGCCGGGTCGCACGTATTTGGTGCATCCGCGGCGCTCGCAGGAGTAGAGGGAATCTGGTGGCTTCTTCGCTCCCGGCAAGGGCCAGCAAACATTTCACTTGACTGGTGGTCATAGGGGCGCTGCAGTGAGCTTCCCTGGTCCTCTTCTCTTTCGCTTCCCTCCCCTTGAGACAGTAATATAGCTGCCATCGCATGGATCGTGCCAATGCGGGCAGCCTTGATAACCCACAAGTATAGGGGATCGCAACAGTTTTCGAGGGTAGAGTATTCAACCCAAATTTATAGATTCGACGCAAGGGGAGCCAAAGAATATTCTCAAGTATTAGTAGTTGAGTTGTCAATTGAACCACACCTGAAAGACTTAATATCTGCAGCAAAGTATTTAGTAGCAAAGTAGTATGGAAGTAACGGTAACGGTGGCAAAACTAACAGTAGTAGTTTTTGTAGCAATCGTAAAAGTGGCAGCAGAAAAGTAACTAAGCAAAGATCAATATGTGAAAAGCTCATAGGCAACGGATCAATGATGGATAATTATGTCGGATGCGATTCCTCATGCAACAGTTGTAACATAGGGTGGCACAGAACTAGCTCCAGTTCATCAATGTAATGTAGGCATGTATTCCGAATATAGTCATACGTGCTTATGGAAAAGAACTTGCATGACATCCTTTGTCCTACCCTCCCGTGGCAGCGGGGTCCTGTTGGAAACTAAGGGATATTAAGGCCTCATTTTAATAGAGTACCAGACCAAGGCATTAACACTTAGTGAATACATGAACTCCTCAAACTACGGTCTTCACCGGGAGTGGTCCCGATTATTATCACTTCGGGGTTGCCGGATCATAACATATAGTAGGTGACTATTGACTTGTAAGATAGGATCAAGAACTCACATATATTCATGAAAACATAATAGTTTCAGATCTGAAATCATGGAAATCGGTCCCTAGTGACAAGCATTAAGCATAGCAAAGTCATAGCAACATCAATCTTAGAACATAATGGATACTAGGGATCAAACCCTAACAAAACTAACTCGATTACATGGTAAATCTCATCCAACCCATCACCGTTCAGCAAGCCTATGACGAGATTACTCACGCACAGCGGTGAGCATCATGAAATTGGTGATGGAGGATGGTTGATGATGACGATGGCGACAGATTCCCCTCTCCGGAGCCCCGAACGGACTCCAGATCAGCCCTCCCGAGGAAGATTAGGGCTTGGCGGCGGCTCCGTATTGTAAGACATGATGAATCCTTCTCTCTAATTTTTTCCCTCGAAAGTGAATATATGGAGTTGGGGTTGAGGTCGGTGGAGTCCCAGGGGGCCCACGAGGCAGGGGGCGCGCCCCAGGGGGGCGCCCTGCACTCTCGTGGACAGGGTGTGGGCCCCTTGATGCTGATTCTTTCGCCAGTATTTTTTATTAATTCCAAAATGTGTCTCCGTGGATTTTCAGGTCATTCCGAGAACTTTTATTTCTGCACAAAAATAACAGCATGGTAGTTCTTCTGAAAACAGCGTCAGTCCGGGTTAGTTCCATTCAGATCGTGCAAGTTAGAGTCCAAAACAAGGGCAAAAGTGTTTGGATAAGTAGATACGTTGGAGATGTATCAACTCCCCTAAGCTTAAACCTTTCTTGTCCTCAAGCAATTCAGTTGACAAACTGAAAGTGATGAAGAAAAACTTTTACAAACTCTGTTTGATCTTGTTGTTGCAAATATGTAAAGCCAACATTCAAGTTTTCAGCAAAGATTACGAACTAACCATATTCACAATAACATTTAGGTCTCATGTTTACTCATATCGATGGCATAATCAACTAGCGAGCAATAATAATAGATCTCGGATGACAACACTTTCTCAAAACAATCATAACATGATATAACAAGATGGTATCTCGCTAGCCCTTTCTGAGACGGCAAAATACAAATGCAGATTACCCCTGACTATCAAGGACTGACTAAACATTGTAATTCATGGTAAAAGAGATCCAGTCACAGTCATACTCAATGTAAGTTAATAGCAATGCATGCGAATGATAGGGGTGCTCTCCAACTGGTGCGTTTTAATAAGAGGATGATGACTCAACATAAAAGTAAATAGATAGGCCCTTCATAGAGGGAAGCAGGGATTTGCAGAGGTGCCAGAGCTTGAATTTTCAAACAGAGATAAATAATAATTTGAGTGGCATACTTTCATTGTCAACATAACAACCAAGAGATCTCGATATCTTCCATGCTACACACATTATAGGCGGTTCCCAAACAGAACGGTAAAATTTATGCTCCCCCACCACCAACAAACATCAATCCATGGCTTCTCCGAAACAACGAGTGCCGTCCAACTAACCACAATCCTGGGGGAGTTTTGTTTGCAATTATTTTGATTTGATTTGAGCATGGGACTGGGCATCCCGGTTACCGTCCATTTTCTCATGAATGATGAGCGGAGTCCACTCATCGTGAGAATAACCCACCTAGCATGGAAGATATAGACAACCCTAGTTGATACATGAGCTATTCGAGCCTACAAAGCGAATTTTCATTTGAAGGTTAAGACTTTGGCACATACAAATTTACTTGGAACGGCGGGTAAATACAGCATATAGGAAGGTATGGTGGACTCATATGGAATAACTTTGGGGTTTATGGAAGTGGATGCACAAGCAGTATTCCCGCTTAGTACAAGTGAAGGCTAGAAAGAGACTGGGAAGCGACCAACTAGAGAGCGACAACAGTCATGAACATGCATTAATATTAATCAACAATGAGTGCAAGCATGAGTAGGATATAATTCACCGTGAACATAAATATCATGGAGGCTATGTTGATTTTGTTTCAACTACATGTGTGAACATGTGCCAAGTCAAGCCACTCGATCGTTCAAAGAAGGATACCACCCTATCATACCACATCACAACCATTTTAATAGCATGTTGGCATGCAAGGTAAACCATTATAAACTCCTAGCTAATTAAGCATGGCATGGGCAACTATAATCTCTAATTGTCATTGCAAACATGTTTAATTCATAATAGGCTGAATCAGGAATGATGAACTAATCATATTTACAAAAACAAGATAGGTCGAGTTCATACCAGCTTCTCTCATCGCATTCAGTCCATCATATATCGTCACTATTGCCTTTCAGTCGCACGACCGAACGGTGTGGATAATAATAATAGTGCACGTGCATTGGACTAAGCTGGAATCTGCAACCATTTTATACAAGGGAGAAGACAAGGTGATATGGGCTCTTGGTTAAATCAAGAATAATGCATATGAGAGCCACTCAACATTTTCATCATGGTCTTCTCCTCTCGACCCCCAAAGAATAAGAAAAGAAATAAAACTATTTACACGGGAAAGCTCCAACAAGCAAAAGAAGAACGAGAAATCTTTTTGGGTTTTCTTTTAATTACTACTACTACAGGCATGGAAAGTAAACTAGCTAGAAGCTACAACTATTTTTTTTGGTTTTTCTTAAGGTTTTTCAAACACACAAGAAGAAGGCTTAGAAAACAAAATAAACTAGCATGGGTAGTACATTGAAAAAGTATGAGCACCGACAACTAGAATGAGTGTGTGAACATGAATGTAATGTCGGTGAGAAATACGTACTCCCCCAAGCTTTAGGATTTTGGCCTAAGTTGGTCTATGGCCACTGCTGGCCTGGCGGATATCCAAAGTCGTAGCTGGGGTTGTACGGAGATGCAGCAGCTACTGCCTGAAGAGCTGCATCTTGGAGGCGAGTTGCCTCTGTCCTCTTCTCATACTCGTTCGCCTCCTCCCTGGTTATAACATATCTCCTTTTTGCCTGAAAGTTAAAGAAAGTAGGAGTAGGGAGGGCAACATTGACAGTGGGCTGTCTGTCAAAGATTAGTCGGTACTAGAGGAACTGTTCATTCCTCCCAAGAAACTGATGGCAAACCATAGCACTATAATCTAGATAAACAGGAGGCAACTCCATATCATTTCCATGTATGGGTACACCAAGATAATTAGCTACACGAGTTGCATAAATTCCACCAAACAAATCTCCACTTGTATCGTTAAGATGCAACCTTCGTGCAACAATGGCCCCTAAGTTATATTGTTTATCACCTAATACCGCACTCTTGAGGACACTAAGATCTGGAACGCAAATGTGACAAGCCACATCTTTACCGTTAATGCGTCTACAAAATATTGTATGGAAGGGAAATGAACGCTCCCTATGGTAGCTTGTGTGATTTCCCTAGGTCCCCCCATAGTGATACTAGCAAGAAAGTCTTTATATTCAGATTTGCGAGGTTCACTAGCATTACCCCACTGAGGAGTTTACAAGCAGTATTAAAATCTTCTAGGTCCATGGTATATGATTTATCATAAAGATCAAATAAAATAGTGTGAGAATTGCGTGAGGCTGTAAATTTAAACCTCCTCACAAAGGAATCAGTTAGGTACTGGTACTGTAGGCACTTATCTGACACGAAGTCCTCAAGACCAGCATTAGGCACATATGCGTCAAATTCATCCTTGATGCCTGCCTGGACCATAAACTCCTCTGACGGCCATTCACAAGGCCGCACATGAGCTTCCCTCGGTGGTTTCTTGAGGAACCACCTTAGTACATTTTCCTATGCATTTTTCATTCTCTGAAAAATTTCTGAAATTTTAGTGACTCAAAATAAAAGTGAACCAAACTCAACAAGATTGATAGCAACTACTCCCACAAGTGCCTAGAGGCTATAGGATGCATTAAAACTACTTTTGACCATATAAATTTGACATGCAAACTCAAGAACAGGGTCACCTTGGCAGCAAAAATTTGCAATAAATAAAGCACTAGAACAAAAACTAATTGGACCATTGGAGGAGTCACATACCAAAGAACAATCCCCAAAAACAGTTTGGAGCTTTGAGCAAAGAGATCAAAAATGGCAGAAAGATGAGCTAGAACACGGGTTTGAGCTATGGGAGGATTTTTTCTAGAGGAAGACGATGTGAGTGGGTGCTCGAGTAAGTGGAGGGGGTCCACGTGGGGCCCACGAGGTAGGGGGGCACGCCCTTCGCCCTCGTGGCCAAATGGTGGGGCCCCCTGGTGTGTTCTCAGTGCTAGAGATTCTTAAATATTCTACAAAAATCATATTTAATTTTTAGGACATTTGGTC
This sequence comes from Aegilops tauschii subsp. strangulata, assembly GCF_002575655.3. Lineage (NCBI taxonomy): Eukaryota > Viridiplantae > Streptophyta > Magnoliopsida > Poales > Poaceae > Aegilops > Aegilops tauschii. The sequence continues at coordinate 306,566,046 of NC_053040.3, forward strand.
AACTTTTATTTTCGGGGTATTTTTCTTGCAAGGATAATTCAGAAAACAGACAGAAAATACCAATTTTGCTTTATTTAATCTAAATAACAGAAAGTAAAAGGAGGGTACAGACAGTTGTGCTTTCTAACTTCATCCATCTCGTGCTCATCAAAAGGAATCCACTAACAAGGTTGATCAAGTCATGTTAACAAATTCTTTCCGAATAAGATGAAATAGGAGAATTTTCAAATAACACTTGGTTACCTCAACGGGGATATGCACGTCCCCCACAATAATATTTCTTCTTGATAGTAGGAAGAGGGAATTCAAAACCTCCAATAGTAATTGTTGAAATTTTTCCAATAGAATTGATACTGTGGACTTGAGGTTGTTTCCTCGGAAAGTGTACCGTATGCTCATTACCATTAACATGAAAAGTGACATTGCCTTTGTTGCAATCAATAACAGCCCCTGTAGTATTCAAAAAGGGTCTACCAAGGATAATCGACATACTATCGTCCTCGGGAATATCAAGAATAACAAAGTCTGTTAAAATAGTAACGTTTGCAACCACAACAGGCACATCCTCACAGATACCGATAGGATAGCAATTGATTTATCAACCATTTGCAAAGATATTTCGGTAGGTGTCAACTTATTCAAATCAAGTCTATGATATAAAGAGAGAGGTATAACACTAACACCGGCTCCAAAATCACATAAAGCAGTTTTAACATAGTTTCTTTTAATGGAGCATGGTATAGTTGGTACTCCGGGATCTCCTAGTTTGTTTATTTTTGACCTTGATCTCCTAGTTTCTTTGGTATTCCACCTTTAAAAGTATAATTGGCAAGCATGGTGGAAATTTTAGATTCCGGTATCTTTCATTTATTTGTAACAATATCTTTCATATACTTAGCATAAGGATTCATTTTAAGCATATTAGTCAAACGCATACGCAAAAAGATAGGTCTAATCATTTCAGCAAAGCGCTCAAAATCCTCATCATCCTTTTTCTTGGATGGTTTAGGAGGAAAAGGCATGGGTTTCTAAACCCATGGTTCTCTTTCCCTACCGTGCTTCCTAGCAACGAAGTCTCTCTTATCATAATGTTGGTTCTTTGATTGTGGGTTATCAAGATCAACAACAGGTTCAATCTCTACATGATTGTTATTGCTAGGTTGAGCATCAACATGAACATCATCATTATCACTAGGTTCATGTTCATTACCAGATTGTGTTTCAGCATCAGAAATAGAAATATCATTGGGATTCTCAGGTGTGTCAACAACAGGTTCACTAGAAGCATGCAAAGTCCTATCATTTTTGTTTTTCTTCTTATTAGAAGGACTAGGTGCATCAACATTAGTTCTCTGAGAATCTTCCTCAGCTCTCTTAGGGTGGCCCTCAGGATACAAAGGATCCTGAGTCATTTTACCCCCTCTTGTCATAACTCTAACAACATTATCATTTTTCTTGTTATTTAATTCATTAAGCAAATCATCTTGTGCTTTAAGCACTTGTTCTACCTGAGTGGTAACCATAGAAGCATGTTTACTAATAAGTTTAAGGTCACCTTTAACTCTAGACATATAATCACTCAAGTGTTCAACCATATAAGCATTATGTTTAAATTGTTTACCAACATAAGCATTGAAGTTTTCTTGTTTAACAATAAAATTATCAAACTCATCCAAGCATTGGCTAGCAGACGTATTATGAGGAATATCACCTTCATCAAATCTATAGAGAGAATGTACCTTTACTACCTGTGTGGGGTTATTAAGACCATGTATTTCTTCAATAGGTGGTAAATTCTTAACATCTTCAGCTTTAATACCCTTTTTCTTTCATAGATTTATTTGCCTCTTGCATATCTTCAGGACAGAGAAATAGAATACCCCTTTTCTTTGGAGTTGGATTAGGAGTTGGTTCAGGAAGTGTCCAATCATTATCATTACTCAATATATTATTCAATAGCAACTCAGCTTGCTCAACACTTCTTTCCCTGAAAACACAACCAGCACAACTATCCAGGTGGTCTCTAGAAGCATCGGTTAGTCCTTTATAAAAGATATCAAGTATTTCATTTTTCGTGACACTACAAAAAAAAGACACATCCGTGACATTTTGGGCCGAACGAATTTTTTTCTGTCATACTTATGACACTTCTATGACACTAATTGTGACAAAAACCGGTATCATCATAGATGTGGTGGGGTCCTACTTCTATGACAAAAAATCATAATAGAAACTGGGCTTTTCGTCCTGGGCGGGCCGGAGACGCAGCTGCATGACATTCTTTGGGCCGTCCATGACAGAAAAAAAACTATGGTAGAAGCGAGGGCGAGGAAAATATTAGGCAGTTCCCAGTTACGATGGGTGGTCGGGGGCCAAGCGATGCACGCTTCTCTCGTACGTATGCGCTTGTGTGCGAGGTGTTGCGCTCTAACTAACCCAAGCGAGGCGTTGGGCTCTAACTGAATCCGAGCGATTGCACTGCAGGCTACGCGTTATTGAACCCGAGCGATCGATGGATCCCTTGCTGTTAACTGAACCCGAGTGATTCCTTCGCTATTGCTGCTAACTGAAGCCGATCGAACACTGTTGCCTCCCTCCCTTGATGAACAATGAGCGTTGTTGAGGGGGTTTGGATGAACAGTTCCTGGTGGGGGGTTGGATGAACAGGACCCCATGGTAGTAGAGGCCGTTGGCGCTGGAGGAATAGTACCCCTATCGATCGAGCAGGTGGATGAACAGGACCCCTTGGAGGGCTGGATGAACAGGACCCCGTGGAGGGCTGGTTGAGCAGTAGCCGGTGGAGGGCTGGTTGAACAGTAGCCGGTGGAGGGCTGGATGAACAGTAGCCCGTGGAGGGGTGATACGCCTCCAACGTATCTATAATTTTTGATTGCTCCATGCTATATTATCTACTGTTTTGGACCATATTGGGCTTTATTTTCCACTTTTATATTACTTTTGGGACTAACCTATTAACCAGAGGCCCAGCCCAGAATTGCTGTTTTTTTTCCTATTTCAGTGTTTCGAAGAAACGGAATGTCGGTGTACAAAACTAGGGGCACATTTTTGTACCCCTTTACATGTGCATGGGAAGTCAGAGCCACGCCCGCAACCACACCGAGCAGAGCGAGGGAGGTGAGCCAAGGTAAGACCGAAGCCCAAGACGGCCAGAGCAACGCCAAGGCCAAGGCCACAAAGAGCAAAGGGACGAAGCAGGTTCCCCCGGCAGGAGACCCTTGCCGGGGGCAGCCCGCCCCACACCAACAGAGCGAGCCACCCTTGAGCCCGCGGCCCCCAACGCCATCATCCGCGTGGAGCCAGGGCTCGGGAAGGCACCTCCAAGGTGGCATGCAGATCTTTGTGAAGACATATCCAAGAATGGACGAGGATTAGAAGACGACGACCCCCGGCAAGACCCTTGCCGGGGACAATGGCGACCCCCGGCAAGACCCTTGCGGGGGACGACGGCGTGCCTCGACAAGACCCTTGCGGGGGACGACGGCGTGCCTCGACAAGACCCTTGCCGGGCCACCCGGCAAGGACGTCGCCAAGCGCACCAGCAAGGCCACCGTCAGGCCTGCACCAGCCAAGTCTCTGCCGCCGTTCGCATGCAGCTGCCGACCCAACCAGCTGGGCAGGCACCTGCGTGGCGACATGCAGCCCTTCGTGGAGGCTCCACCACTGCGCCACCTCAGCTGCCTGCCTGCCTACATGGCACCGCATGCATCGCTGGCTAGGGCGCGTGTCAAAGCTTGGAGGAGCGGCGACGCACGAGACGGGCCTCGCCCCCGTCCCCTATAAAGTGAAGGGACACCTAAGCCTCGCATTAAATGCGCTTTGTCCTGTAATACCAGCGATAACCTCGCAACACTGTTGCCTTTCCACCTCCTATGTGCCACTGTGGCAACCCCTTTTTCTATAAAAGGAGGCCCAAGGCGACGAGGGAAAGGATTCGGCTTTTTGGAGCTCGTTACACCCCGTAGCTAGCTCAAGAACTGAGAATACATCCACCAAAGCAGGAGTAGGGTTTTACGCATCCTCGCGGCCCGAACCTGGATAAACGAACCGCGTGCTCTCTGTTAGACCCGCTCTTCTCTCAACCCCGCGCCCCGCAACCGCAGTAGGGATTCTTGTGATCCCATAGGTGTCGTTTCCCACCGACATCTTTGGCGCGCCAGGTAGGGGGCGCAATTGTGAGAATCGGTTTTAGCAGTTAGGGGAGCGTTTCTTCATCGCGAAGGCTCTAAGAGAGGCAGGAGAGGGGGTCAAAAAACAACGTCGGCACGACTACAAGCAGAAGCTAAGTCATACCGAACCCTGACTACTTTCTTTCCTTTTTAAATTAAGTTATTTCCCTCGGACATGTCATGCCTTTGTATGGGAAACCTGCACGCTAGGGGGCTCTCGCGCTGTTGGCGACGCCCTTGCCCTGTTTCGAGTCCGCTCAACAGCTCAAGCGGCTGCGTCGAGGGCGGCAGGGTAGCCTTCCGCGATTGACAACGCTCTCGGTTCTGACTCGAGTCAAGCTCGACAGTTCAAGCGGCCGCGTTAAGAACGGGTAAGGTGGCTCGCCCAGCAGCACGCATACCCGGCAGGCTAATGGGGATCCGTCCCCAAGACGCCGCCTTGGGCTTCCGCGCCTGCGAGCCTTCCCAGTCAGTGTAGGGTGCGTGTACAAAGGGAAATCGAACCGGGAAATAACATGCATAGTAATGAAAGTGCTGCAGAGTGATATTACATCAAATTGTTGCCGCGGTTCTAACTAGAGGTAGCAATTATCTTGGTTGTGAACCCGCAGCGGCAATGAGGAATGGGATGCCTAGTCCCGGCGCTGGCCCTCCACCCTCAGAATTCCGCCGACATGGCTGATGATGGGCTTGATGCACTCCCTGAGCAGCACGAGGTCAACATCCTGCAGTTGGCGCTCACGCTCCGCTCTGGGACATACCTCACGTCCGGCATCCCCATGATGGCCAGCTGCGTGGCGGCCTGGTTGGCGACGGTGGCGAGGCGGTCGAGCCAACGGTTCTCGCCCTACACATGATCCGCAAAGTTGAGGCCCTCGTTCGTCCGCAACAGCTTCTCGGCCTCCAGCTCCTTGGCCAGGGTCCCCTCTCGGGTTGTAGCCTCCGACAGCACCTTCTCGAGACCCTCCAGCTTCAGCTTGAGGTCTTTGATGGAGTTGTTGGCCTCGGAGAGCTCCCCAGCCTTGCTGACGACCGCGCCCTGCGCCTCTGTCAGAGCACTGTTGAGCATGTCCTTTTCCTGGGACAGCTTCAGGGCCTACTCCGTCAGCCTGCTGCGCCCCTCCTCCAGCTCCTTCACCTTGCCGGCGTGAACCTGGGCCTGGGCATTGAGTGCCTCCTTTTGCCTCTGCTCCAGCTCACTGGTCCGCTGCAAGACAAGCTTCTCCACCTCTGCATCCTTGCCGCAAAGCATGGCGGCAAGCTTCTCCTCGCGTGCAGCGAGGTCCTCCTCCTGGGATTTTAGCGCGGCCTCGCGCTGGGTCCGAACGGCCTCGGCGGCCTCGGCCGAGTTCTTCGCCGCCTCCTGAGCTTTCTTGACGTTGGCAAGCTTCATGGTGAGCTCCATGTCGTGCCTGGCCAGCTAGCCCTGGGCAGCCTTGAGCTCCTCGTGGGCCTCGCGGAACCAGTTCTGCGCCTCGGCAACGCACTTCTGGAGGTCCGCCTCCACCTTCTCCACCATCGCCGTCCTGGACTTAACCTTGTCCAGACGGGCGCGGTGGAGCGCCTGGAGCTTCCGGAAGCTGGCGCCCATGGCATGGAGGAGCCGCTCCTCCTGCGAGCCGTCGCCGCCAACGATCGGCTCGTCGACGACTTCGAGTCCAGCAGCGGCAAGCACTTCGTCGTCGAACACCTCTCCCTCAACGGGTGTCCTGGTGCTCGACGCGCCTGGAAGGTGGACGAACAAGTCGTCGCTCACCGTCAGATACTTGCCAGAGGCGGAAGCGGCGAAAGAGGAAGGCTGGCCTTCGGCCACCTCCCCCTCCTCCTCTTCGGCAGCAGCCCCGCCGGCCTCCCCGGCAGGCCCCTTGCCGGTCTCCTCAGCGGTGGCCTTGCCGGCCTCCCCGGCGGGCCCCTTGGCGGCGTCCTCAGCAGCACGCTTGGCAGCCTCCTCCGCGGCGATCCTCTCGGCATTCGCCTCGGCGGCCTTGGCGACGTCCTCGATGACGGCGTCCATGTCCTCCGGGTTCACCGAGGAGGGATCTGGACACCGAAGATAGGGGTGAGGCAAAGCCAAGACCAAGAACCGAAAAGAAGAAGAAGTAGGGACGATCGGCGAACGACTTACCGGTGCCGGCACCCGACTGGGAAACGGAAGTCCCCTCCCCGCCAACATTTGGCGTCAAGGCAAAGCCACCGGCGCCCAAGTTCTCTTCCTCCTCCTCCATGTGTGTGGGCCCGGTGCTTGGCGCCCTTGCAGGGGATGTCCCTCGGGGCGGCGTGGTCGATGGGGGCGGCTTGTTGAGAGTAGCCCCCTGTGGCTCCTCCTGCTGCTGCTCCCTTCCTACACACCTGGCAAGGTCAGCACCAAAGTGTCGCGGCCTTGACACAGGTCGAAGAGAGAAGAATGATGAACTTACGCTGGGGGCTTTGCCGGGGGCTGCTGTCCGGGCTGCTCAACACCACCAAGGGCGCCCCTGAAGTACCAGCCGGGGGCTGGCCACCCGCCGAGACCTTGGCCCTTTTTGCTCTCTGGGCCAGCGTCTCCGCGTCCCTGCAAAGATGAAAACATGTCAAGATCAGCAACGCAGGTTGGGGAGGCAGAGATAACGGAGGAACCAGATGCTTACTCATCGTCCTCCTCCTCCTCTGCTGTCTTCCTCTTCCTCCTCAGACTGAGGGATCCGTAATCAAAGGTAATCCCCGCGCCGACATTCGCTGGAGGAGGGGAGGGAGGCGGCGTCTGGGCATGCTTGGATGAAGAAGGAGCAGCCGTCTTCTTCTTCACCGCAACCTTCTCCGGCTTCTTCGCTGCCGCGGCCCTCGTGTGGGGTCGGGACCCCTCCAAAGTCAGATGCGGCTGCGCAGCCCTGCGGGGCCGAAGCGGCTCACCAGAACTGGCCCACCACAAGACTCGCCCCATCCCCGTAGCTGGCGTCGGGTCTGCGGTCTCAGCCTCCTCCTCCTCCGACTCGCCGGTCACATCCTCAACCAGAGGAGCCTCGGTGCCGGCGCTGCTGGCTCCCCCGGCGGCTGCCGCCCATAGGGCGAGCTCCTCCTCCTCCACAGCCGTCGCGGCCTTGTCCTCCACACCGCCAGCGCTGCCGGCCTCCCTGGCAAGCTGCGCCTCCCTCGCCCTGGTGGCGATGTAGTCCAGCTCCGCCTGGGAGGTGTCCTGGACAAGCAGCCGCTCGGCATCGGCATCGACATACACCTCATGAAGGGTGTCAAAGAACTGCTGCACTTCGACGTCCTTCGGCTCCTTCCAGCTCGGGTCGGGGCCATGCGCGTTGCAGTCCGGCATCATGGCAATGATCTCCGACTGACGCGAGTTGTTACACAACGGGACCACCCCCGTTGGCAGCTTGAACAATGGCCCCTTGGGGACCTTGCCGGCCTTCGCGGCAGCCCTCGCAATCTTGCCGGTTTGCTCGACCTCACCGTCACGGCCCACGTCAAGCTGGAAGAGCCGCTGGCAGAAGTGGGCGTGCGCCATCACCGTAAAGTTGTGGTCAAGGCCTGGGCGGAGTCGCATGATGTCAGTGGGGTTCGTGAAGAGCCAGGCTGGCCTCCCCTTCTTATGCAACGGAGCAATCCGGCGGCGGATGAAGTTCGCCCCGATCATTTCGAGGGTGGGCCCAGCCTGGGTAAGCCGGAGAATCCTGGTGGTGGCAAATGTGAGCTTTCCGTCGGCGGCATCAACATCGCTCCAATCGCTGCCACGAACCGGCGGCACCCGGCGAACTTTGCAGAACGCCGGCGGGTCCTTCTCTTCAATCCAGCACCACCGGCCTCGCCACTCATCCCACCTCTCCTTCATGGCGTCGTCCGGGTATGCCTCCTTGGATCTTGGGATCCAGGTGATGCAACCAGAGATGGCACCCCCCGTCTGGATCCGAGGGTAGAAATAGTGGTGGAAGAGCGCCGTGTTGGGGTGCACCCCGGCAAAGCCTTCGCAAAGGTGCACGAAAAGGGCCATGCACGCCACCGCATTCGGAGTAAAATCCAAGAGACGGAAGCCGAAGGTGTGCATGATGTCGCTGAAGAAATCGGAGAAGGGAGGGCAGAGCCCGCAAGAAAAGTAATCGACGGAGAAGGAGTAACGATTTGGGGCAGGCTCGGCGCAGGCGGCGGGGATGACACACGTGGCTGGGTGCCCCGAATTCTCCCCCCCCCCCCCCGTCTTCACTCCCCACAGGGGCCTGAAGAGGTCCCGAAGCTCGAACACGTCGACCATCAAGGGGAAGAAGAAGGCGGTCAGCGTCCGTTGCCCCGACGGTGCGCTCTCCAGCGGCTCCACAGCCCCGGCATCCTTGGCCACCCCTTGCCCTTGGTGGATTTTGGCGCCATGGTGGCCGAAGGAGGAGGGAGGAGCGGAGGACGGCAGAAGCACAACGGCGGTGAGCGGGGACGAAGCTTGGAGAAGAGGAGGTAGATAGGCGGAGGTTTCCGAGATTGGGGTTGCGCGAAGGGTAAAAGGAACAGTGCGCCCGCGGTTATCCCTTTTTATGGGGAAGCCGCGTGTCGCGCCGCCCATTTACTACGATGTGACGCACGCGTGTGAAAACCGCCCCACGCATGCCGCCCACGTCACGCACGCCCCTACACGCCGCGCCGCGTGCGCGGCTCGTGGGAAGCACAGCGCGTGAAAAATCTTACCGCGGTAAAAACCGCCCCGCCTGCCCGCGCACCCATTTTGGGCCTCACCCAACAACGTGTCACGCTTATGTGTGGCCCAGGCCTGGGGGCTCCTGTCGGTGTACAAAACTAGGGGCACATTTTGTACCCCTTTACCTGTGCACGGGTAGTCAGAGCCGCGCCCGCGACCATATCAAGCAGAGCGAGGGAGGTGAGCCAAGGTAAGAACGAAGCCCAAGACGGCCAGAGCAACGCCAAGGCCAAGGCCACAAAGAGCAAAGGGACAAAGCAGGTTCCCCCGGCAGGAGACCCTTGCCGGGGGAAGCCTCGGCAGCCCCGGCAAGACCCTTGCCGGGGCAGCCCGCCCCACACCAACAGAGCGAGCCACCCTTGAGCCCGTGGCCCCCAACGCCATCATCCGCGTGGAGCCAGGGCTCGGGAAGGCACCTCCAAGGTGGCATGCAGATCTTTGTGAAGACATATCCAAGAATGGACAAGGATTAGAAGACGATAACCCCCGGCAAGACCCTTGCCGGGGACAACGGCGACACCCGGCAAGACCCTTGCCGGGGACAATGGCGTGCCTCGACAAGACCCTTGCCGGGCCACCCGGCAAGGCCCTCACCAAGCGCACCAGCAGGGCCACCGTTAGGCCCGCACCAGCCAAGTCTCCGCCGCCGTTTGCATGCAGCAGCCGACCCAACCAGCTGGCAGGCACCTGCGTGGCGACATGCATCCCTTCGTGGAGGCTCCACCACCGCGCCACCTCAGCTGCTTGCCTGCCTACATGGCACCGCATGCATCGCTGGCCAGGGTGCGTGTCGAAGCTTGGAGGAGCGGCGACGGACGGGACGGGCCTCACCCCCGTCCCCGATAAAGTGAAGGGACACCTAAGCCTCGCATTAAATGCGCTTTGTCCTGTAATACCAGCGATAACCTCGCAACACTGTTGCCTTTCCACCTCCTATGTGCCATTGTGGCAACCCCTTTTTCTATAAAAGGAGGCCCAAGGCGACGAGGGAAAGGATTCGGCTTTTTGGAGCTCGTTACACCCTGTAGCTAGCTCAAGAACTGAGAATAGATCCACCAAAGCAGGAGTAGGGTTTTACACATCCTCGCGGCCCGAACCTGGATAAACGAACCGCGTGCTCTCTGTTAGACCCGCTCTTCTCTCAACCCCGCGCCCCGCAACCGCAGTAGGGATTCTTGTGATCCCATAGGTGTCGTTTCCCACCGACACGGAATATCAAACGGAGTCCAAACGGAATGAAACCTTCGGGAACGTGATTTTCTCAACAAATATGATCCAGGAGACCTGGACCCTCTGTCAAGAAAGGAGGGAGGCGACCACGAGGGTGGAGGGCGCGCCCCCCTAGGGCGTGCCCCCTGCCTCATGGGCCCCCCTTTGCTCCACCGACGTACTCCTTCCTCCTATATATACCTACGTACCCCCAAACGATCAGATACGAAGCCAAAAACCTAATTCCACCGCGGCAACCTTCTGTACCCACGAGATCCCATCTTGGGGCCTGTTCCAGAGCTCCACCGAAAGGGGAATCCACCACAGAGGGCTTCTACATCATCACCATAGCCTCTCCGATGAAGTGTGAGTAGTTTACCTCAGACCTTCGGGTCCATAGTTAGTATCTAGATGGCTTCTTCTCTCTTTTTGGATCTCAATACAATGTTCTCCCCCTCTCTCGTGGAGATCTATTCGATGTAATCTTCTTTTTGCGGTGTGTTTGTTGAGAGCGATGAATTGTGGGTTTATGATCAAGATTATCTATGAACAATATTTGAATCTTCTCTGAATTCTTTTAAGTATGATTGGTTATCTTTGCAACTCTTCGAATTATCAGTTTGGTTTGGCCTACTAGATTGGTTCTTCTTGCAAAGGGAGAAGTGCTTAGCTTTGGGTTCAGTCTTGCGGTGTCCTTTCCCAGTGACAGCAGGGGCAGCAAGGCACGTATTGTATTGTTGCCATCGAGGATAACAAGATGGGATTTTTATCATATTGCATGAATTTATCCCTCTACATCATGTCATCTTGCTTAAGGAGTTACTCTGTTTTCTTGAACTTAATACTCTAGATGCATGCTGGATAGCGGTCGATGAGTGGAGTAATAGTAGTAGATGCAGGCAGGAGTCGGTCTACTTGTCTCGGACGTGATGCCTATATACATGATCATACCTAGATATTCTCATAACTATGCTCAATTATGTCAATTGCTCAACAGTAATTTGTTCACCCACCGTAGAATACTTATGCTCTTGAGAGAAGCCACTAGTGAAATCTATGGCCCCCGAGTCTATTCTCATCATATTAATCGTCCATCACTTTATTATTGCTTTGCTTTTTACTTTGCCTTTTATTTTACCTTGCATCTTTATACTAAAAATACCAAAAATATTATCTATCATCTCTATCAGATCTCACTCTCGTAAGTGACCGTGAAGGGATTGACAACCCCTAATCGCGTTGGTTGCGTGGAGCTATTTGTTTTGTGTAGGTACGAGGGACTTGCGTGTAGCCTCCTACTGGATTGATACCTTGGTTCTCAAAAACTGAGGGAAATACTTACTCTACTATGCTGCATCACCCTTTCCTCTTCAAGGAAATCCAACGCAGTGCTCAAGAGGTAGCAGGAAGATTTCTGGCGCCGTTGCCGGGGAGTCTACGCAAAAGTCAACATACCAAGTTACAATCACAATCCCTTATCTCTCGCACTACATTATTTGCCATTTGCCTCTCGTTTTCCTCTCCCCCACTTCACCCTTGCCATTTTATTCGCCCTCTCTTTTCCATTTGCCTTTTTCTTCGCTTGCTTTTTGTTTGCTCGTGTGTTGGATTGCTTGTTTGTCGCGATGGCTCAAGATAATACCAAATTGTGTGACTTTACCAATACCAACAATAATGATTTCCTTAGCACTCCGATTGCTCCTCTTACCAATACTGAATCTTGTGAAATCAATACAACTTTGTTGAATCTTGTTATGAAAGATCAATTCGCCGGCCTTCCTAGTGAAGATGCCGCTACTCATCTAAATAGCTTCGTTGATTTATGTGATATGCAAAAGAAGAAAGATGTCGATAATGATATTGTTAAAGTGAAGCTATTTCCCTTTTCGCTTAGAGATCGCGCTAAAGCTTGGTTTTCGTCTTTGCCTAAAAATAGTATTGATTCTTGGAACAAGTGCAAAGATGATTTTATCTCTAAGTATTTTCCTCCCGCTAAGATAATCTCTCTTAGAAATGATATTATAAATTTTGAGCAACTTGATCATGAACATGTTGCACAAGCTTGGGAGAGAATGAAATTAATGATACGTAATTGTCCTACTCATGGTTCGAATTTATGGATGATTATACAAAATTTTTATGCCGGATTGAATTTTGCTTCTAGAAATCTTTTAGATTCGGCCGCGGGAGGCACTTTTATGGAAATCACTTTAGGAGATGCCACTAAACTCCTAGATAATATTTTGGTTAATTATTCTCAATGGCACACTGAAAGATCTACTAATAAAAAAGTGCATGCGATAGAAGAAATTAATTTTTTGAGTGGAAAGATGGATGAACTTATGAAATTATTTGCTACTAAGAGTGTTTCTTCTGATCCTAATGATATGCCTTTGTCTACTTTGATTGAGAATAATAATGAATCTATGGATGTGAATTTTTTTGGTAGGAATAATTTTGGTAACAACGCGTATAGAGGGAACTTTAATCCTAGGCCTTATCCTAGTAATCCTTCTAATAATTATGGAAATTCATACAACAACTCTGATGGAAATTTTAATAAGATGCCCTCTGAATTTGAGACTAGTGTTAAAGAGTTTATGAAGTTGCAAAAGAATTTCAATGCTTTGCTTGAAGAGAAATTTCTTAAAGTTGATGAATTGGCTAGGAACGTTGATAGAATTTCTCTTGATGTCGATTCTTTAAAGCTTAGATCTATCCCTCCTAAGCATGATATCAATGAGTCTCTCAAAGCCATGAGAATTTACAATGATGAGTGCAAGGAAAGAACTGCTAGGATGCGTGCTACGAAAGATGCCTTTATTAAAGCATGTTCTTCCAATTCCTATGAAAATCAAGATGAAGATCTAAAAGTTATTGATGTGTCCCCTATTAAATCTTTGTTTTGCAATATGAATCTTGATGAGACTGAATATGATCCACCTTTACCTAGAAGGCGTTCCAAAAATTCGGAGTTTTTAGGTCTTGATGATGAAATTGATAAAAGTGGGATTGAAAAGAATAAAACACTAGATGTTGCTAAACCCACAATATTGGATTTCAAGGAATTTAATTATGAAAGTTGCTCTTTAATTGATTATATTTCCTTGTTGCAATCCGTGCTAAATTCTCCTCATGCTTATAGTCAAAATAAAGCGTTTACTAAACATATCGTTGATGCCTTGATGCAATCTTATGAAGAAAAACTTGAGTTGGAAGTTTCTATCCCTAGAAAACTTTACGATGTGTGGGAACCAACTATTAAAATTAAGATTACGGATCATGAATTTTATGCTTTATGTGATTTGGGTGCTAGTGTCTCCACTATTCCCAAAACTTTGTGTGATTTGCTAGATTTCCGTGACTTTGATGATTGCTCTCTAAACTTGCATCTTGCGGATTCCACTATTAAGAAACATATGGGAAGAATTAATGATGTTCTTATTGTTGCAAATAGGAATTATGTGCCCATAGATTTTATCGTTCTTGATATAGATTGCAATCCTTCTTGTCCTATTATTCTTGGTAGACCTTTCCTTAGAACGATTGGTGCAATTATTGATATGAAGGAAGGGAATATTAGATTCCAATTTCCATTAAAGAAAGGCATGGAACACTTCCCTAGAAATAAAATAAAATTACCATATGAATCTATCATGAGAGCCACTTATGGATTGCCTACCAAAAATGGCAATACCTAGATCTATCCTTGCTTTTATGCCTAGCTAAGGGCGCTAAACGATAGTGCTTGTTGTGAGGCAACACAATTTTATTTTTGTTTTTTGCTTTTTGTTTCTGTTTCGGAATAAATAATCCATCTACCTTCTGTTTAGATGTGGTTTTATGTTTTAATTAGTGTTTGTGCCAAGTTAAACCTATAGGATCTTCATGGATGATAGTTATTTGATCTTGCTGTAATCTCCAGAAACTTTCTGTTGACGAAAACAATTGTTAAAAATCACCAGAACGTGATAAAATAGTGATTCCAATTGCTGCTGATCAATAAACAAATTTCCTAGGCCTTCCTATTTTGGCTGAATTTTTGGAGTTCCAGAAGTTTGCGTTAGTTACATATTACTACAGACTGTTCTGTTATTGACAGATTCTGTTTTTCGTGTGTTGTTTGCTTATTTTGATGAGTCTATGGCTAGTAAAATAGTTTATAAACCATAGAGAAGTTGGAATACAGTAGGTTTAACACCAATATAAATAAATAATGAGTTCATTACAGTACCTTGAAGTGGTCTTTTGTTTTCTTTCGCTAACGGAGCTCACGAGATTTCTGTTGAGTTTTGTGTTGTGAAGTTTTCAAGTTTTGGGTGAAATCTTTTGATGGATTATGGAACAAGGAGTGGCGCGAGCCTAATCTTGGGGATGCACATGGCACCCCCAAGATAATATAAGGACACCAAAAAGTCAAAGCTTGGGGATGCCCCGGAAGGCATCCTCTGTTTCGTCTACTTCCATCGGTAACTTTACTTGGAGCTATATTTTTATTCACCACATGATATGTGTTTTGCTTGGAGCGTCTTGTATGATTTGAGTCTTTGCTTTTTAGTTTACCACAATCATACTTGCTGTACACACCTTTTGAGAGAGCCATACATGAATTGGAATTTGTTAGAATAATCTATGTGCTTCACTTATATCTTTTGAGCTATATAGTTTTGCTCTAGTGCTTCACTTATATCTTTTAGAGCACGGTGGTGGATTTGTTTTATACAAACTATTGATCTCTCATGCTTCACTTAGATTATTTTGAGAGTCTTAAATAGCATGGTAAATTGCTTAATAATAATATGTTTGGTATTCAACATTTGTAAAACTTTCTTTTGAGTGCGTTGAATACTAAGAAAAGTTTGATGCTTGATAATTGTTTTGAGATATGAAGATGGTGATATTAGAGTTATGCTAGTTGAGTAGTTGTGAATTTGAGAAATACTTGTGTTATAGTTTGTGATTCCCGTAGCATGCATGTATGGTGAACCGTTATGTGATGAAATCGGAGCATGATTTATTTATTGATTGTTTTCCTTATGAGTGGCGGTCGGGGACGAGCGATGGTATTTTCCTACCAATCTATCCCCCTAGGAGCATGCACATAATACTTTGCTTTGATAACTTCTAGATTTTTGCAATAAGTATATGAGCTCTTTATGACTAATGTTGAGTCCATGGATTATACGCACTTTCCTTCCTTCCACCATTGCTAGCCTCTCTCATACCGCGCACTCTTCGCCGGTATCATACACCCACCATATACCTTCATCAAAACAGCCACCATACCTACCTATCATGGCATTTCCATAGCCATTCCGAGATATATTGCCATGCAACTTTCCACCATTCCGTTTATTATGACACGCCCATCATTGTCATATTGCTAGCATGATCATGTAGTTGACATCGTATTTGTGGCAAAGCCACCGTTCATAATTCTTTCATACATGTCACTCTTGATTCATTGCATATCCCGGTACACCGCTGGAGGCATTCATATAGAGTCATATTTTGTTCTAAGTATCGAGTTGTAATTGTTGAGTTGTAAGAAAAATAAAAGTGTGATGATCATCATTTTTAGAGCATTGTCCCAAGTGAGGAAAGGATTATGGAGTCTATGATTCCCCACAAGTCGGGATGAGACTCGGGACGAAAAATAAAAAAAAAAGAAAAAAAGAGGCCATAAAAAAAGAGAAAGGCCCAAATAAAAAAAAATGAGAGAAAAAGAGAGAAGGGACAATGTTACTATCCTTTTACCACACTTGTGCTTCAAAGTAGCACCATGATCTTCATGATAGAGAGTCTCTCATTTTGTCACTTTCATATACTAGTGGGAATTTTTCATTATAGAACTTGGCTTGTATATTCCAATTATGGGCTTCCTCAAAATGACCTAGGTCTTCGTGAGCAAGCGAGTTGGATGCACACCCACTTAGTTTCTTTTGTTGAGCTTTCATATACTTATAGCTCTAGTGCATCCGTTGCATGGCAATCCCTACTCACTCACATTGATATCTATTGATGGGCATCTCCATAGCCCGTTGATACGCCTAGTTGATGTGAGACTATCTTCCCCTCTTTTTGTCTTCCCCACAACCACCATTTTATTCCACATATCGTGCTATATCCATGGCTCACGCTTATGTATTGCGTGAAGATTGAAAAAGTTTTGAAAATGTCAAAAGTATGAAACAATTGCTTGGCTTGTCATCGGGGTTGTGGATGCTTTAAATACTTTGTGTGGTGAAGATAGAGCATAGCGAGACTATATGATTTTGTAGGGATAACTTTCTTTGGCCATGTTATTTTGAGAAGACATAATTGCTTTGTTATTTGCTTGAAGTATTATTATTTTTATGTCAATATGAACTTCTGTCTTGAATCTTTCGGATCTGAGTATTCATACCACAATTAAGAAGAGTTACATTGAAATTATGCCAAGTAGCACTCCGCATCAAAAATTCTTTTTTATCATTTACCTACTCGAGGACGAGCAGGAATTAAACTTGGGGATGCCTGATACGTCTCCAACGTACCTATAATTTTTGATTGCTCCATGCTATATTATCTACTGTTTTGGACCATATTGGGCTTTTATTTTCCACTTTTATATTACTTTTGGGACTAACCTATTAACCGGAGGCCCAACCAAGAATTGCTGTTTTTTGCCTATTTTAGTGTTTCGCAGAAACGGAATATCAAACGGAATGAAACCTTCGGGAACGTGATTTTCTCAACAAATATGATCCAGGAGACTTGGACCCTCTGTCAAGAAAGGAGGGAGGCGGCCACGAGGGTGGAAGGCGCCCCCCCTAGGGTGCGCCCCTGCCTCGTGGGCCCCCCTTTCCTCCACCGACGTACTCCTTCCTCCTATATATACCTACGTACCCCCAAACGATCAGATACGGAGCCAAAAACCTAATTCCACCGCCGCAACCTTCTGTACCCATGAGATCCTATCTTGGGGCCTGTTCCGGAGCTCCGCCAGAAGGGGAATCCACCATGGAGGGCTTCTACATCATCACCATAGCCTCTTCGATGAAGTGTGAGTAGTTTACCTCAGACCTTCGGGTCCATAGTTAGTAGCTAGATGGCTTCTTCTCTCTTTTTGGATCTCAATACAATGTTCTCCCCCTCTCTCATGGAGATCTATTCGATGTAATCTTCTTTTTGCGGTGTGTTTGTTGAGACCGATGAATTGTGGGTTTATGATCAAGATTATCTATGAACAATATTTGAATCTTCTCTGAATTCTTTTATGTATGATTGGTTATCTTTGCATGTCTCTTCGAATTATCAGTTTGGTTTGGCCTACTAGATTGGTTCTTCTTGCAATGTGAGAATTGCTTAGCTTTGGGTTCAATCTTGCGGTGTCCTTTCCCAGCGACAGCAGGGGCAGCAAGGCACGTATTGTATTGTTGCCATCGAGGATAACAAGATGGGATTTTTATCATATTGCATGAATTTATCCCTCTACATCATGTCATCTTGCTTAAGGCGTTACTCTGTTTTCTTGAACTTAATACTCTAGATGCATGCTGGATAGCGGTCGATGAGTGGAGTAATAGTAGTAGATGCAGGTGGGAGTCGGTCTACTTGTCTCGGACGTGATACCTATATACATGATCATACCTAGATATTCTCATAACTATGCTCAATTCTGTCAATTGCTCAACAGTAATTTGTTCACCCACCGTAGAATACTTATGCTCTTGAGAGAAGCCAGTAGTGAAATCTATGGCCCCCGGGTCTATTCTCATCATATCAATCTTCCATCACTTTATTATTGCTTTGCTTTTTTACTTTGCCTTTTATTTGACCTTGCATCTTTATACTAAAAATACCAAAAATATTATCTATCATCTCTATCAGATCTCACTCTCGTAAGTGACCGTGAAGGGATTGACAACCCCTAATCGCGTTGGTTGCGTGGAGCTATTTGTTTTGTGTAGGTACAAGGGACTTGCGTGTAGCCTCCTACTGGATTGATACCTTGGTTCTCAAAAACTGAGGGAAATACTTACTCTACTCTGCTGCATCACCCTTTCCTCTTCAAGGAAATCCAACACAGTGCTCAAGAGGTAGCAAGGGGTGGTTGAAAAGGACCCCGTGGAGAGGCCTGGCTGAATAGTAGCCGGTGGGGGAGCGATGGAGGCTGGATGAACAGGAGCCCGTGGATGAACAGTCGCAGGTGGAGGCTGCAGGAGGTCGACGGTGGATGAACAGTAGCCCGTGGAGGCAGTCGACGGTGGATGAACAGTAGCCCGTCGAGGCAGTCGACGGTGGAGATGAACGGTATCCCATGGAGTCCCGTTTTGCGGTACGCCACACCCCTCCCGATGAACAAGAACCCCATTTCGACCGTAGCGCTCCAACACAAGTCCGTTTCCTTCGTTTTGCGGTATGCCACACCCCTCTCGATCAACAGGACCTTGTTTCCACCGTAGGAAGTCTGTTTCCTCCATTTTGCGGTACGCCAGACCCCTCCTGATGAACAGGATCCCGTTTCCACCGTGGCTGGTCGAACACAAGGTCGTTTCCTCCGTTCTGCGGTACGCCAGGCCTCGTTTCCATTGGTTGTTCCGTTCAAGCCGGTTGGCTCCCGATGAACACGACGACGCATTCCGTTCCAAGCCAGCCGGTTGCCTCCCCGTGAACACGAAAACGGCGCAGCTTCTCCGTTCTGACCCAGCCATGTACACGAGCCTTGGCCGTACTTATGCGTGAGTAGGCGTTCGAGACCCTGCCTGTATGTACGTACATGGCCGTATTTTCTTTCTTGCACCCTGGCCGCTATACGTAGGTGTACATGCTACGTGCGCGCCTCTACTACGACACGTGTGTGCCTCTACATCGACTACGTACACGTTCGCAACCAGAATGACAATGCTACGTACGCTTCGACCAGGTGGGTCCCGAGTGTCAGGCACTTCCTTGCGTGTGAAGATGTAGCTAGTCAAGGGGCGAATCATTTTTTTTGCCCGTAATATGGACGCACTTCCTTGCGTGCGAAGATGTAGCTGGTGGGTCCCAGTAGTCAGGGGGGAAATGTTTTTTTTGCAAAATACGGTGGCCCGTTCGGTGGGTCCCTGCTGTCAGGTGGAGGAATCATTATTTTCCGTGTAATAAGGAGGCACTTCGTTGCTGCGATCGTGGACCCAGCTGTCAGCCTCTCCACGTACAATACACTTCCCTTGGAAGTCGGTCGTTGACCACATTGACCATGCTGTGCCGAGAGCACCAAGGCGGTGGGCGACGGCGAGGCCTAGGAAGGGGACGACGTAGAGCCGGGGAAGACGCGGCAGTGGATGCCCAGGTGGAGGAGAGTACGTGGGTTCACTGCTTCGGCTGCGGTTTGAGGCTGCCGGCGCTGGAGAATAACAGGAGGTGTGGGTGAGTATAGTGGGATGGCATGGCCAGCGGTGGCAGCATAGCCGGACACGAGAGGCAGGAGCAGGCGGCACGCCTGACGCTTGTTTGGGCGGCTGGAGCAAGAAGACTATGGGTTGAAGAAGCACTACGACCGTTGGATGGTCATCGTACGGTTACTGGAGCTAGAATCGTTCATATTGACTAAGTGGACAAAGCCCTCCATCTATGCTGGGTCCCAGCTAGCAGGGGGAGTATTCATTTTTTTGTGCGTAATAAGGAGGCACTTCCTTGCGTGCGAAGATATAGTTGGTGGGTCCGACCTGTCAGCAGGGGGAACATTTTTTTTGCGACATACAGAGGCCCGTCCGGTGGGACCCAGATGTCAGGTGGAGGAATCATTATTTTGCTCGTAATAAGGAGGCATTTCCTTGTGTGCGGCCATGGACCCAGCTGTCAGCCTCTCCACGTACAGTCCACGTCCGATAGATGTTGTTCGTTGACCATGTTGACCACGCCGCGCCGAGAGCACCAGGGCGGTGGACGACGGCCAGGCCTAGGAAGGGGAAGTCGCGGAGCCGGGGAAGACGCGACAGTGGATGCCCACGCGGAGGGGAGTACGACGGTTCACTGGTTCGGCTGCGGTGTGAGGCTGCCGTCGCTGTAGAATAAGAAGGGGTGTGGGTGAGTAGAGGGATGGCCTGGCCAGCAGTGGGAGTAGTAGGGCGGTGAGGCCTCTACAGCAGCACAGCCAGCCACGGGAAGCAGGAGCAGGCGGCACGACCGGTGCTGCTTTGGGCGGCTGGAGCAAGAAGACCAGAGGTTGAAGAAGCACGACGGCCATTGGATGGACATCGTACGGTCACTTCAGCTAGAATCGTTTATAATGACTAAGTTGACAAAGCCCTTGGTACGCGTCAACTTAGTAGGCCCACAAGTTAGCTTCCCAAATAGTGCACCCCAGATGTCAGGGGGAGGAATCATTTTTTGGGCGGCTGAAGCTAGAATATCCGAGATTGAAGAAGAAGCACGACATCCGTTGGATGGACATCCAACGGCCACTACTGCTAGAACCGTGTGTTGACTATAAGTTGACAAAGCCTTGCATACGCGTCAACTTACTTTTTTTAGGGGACGCGTCAACTTAGTACGCCCATTTGCGATTTTTAAGAATGTATAGCCCATTTTTTATTACAGCCTACAGTTTGTTAAAAGTGCAGCCCATTTTCTAGCAAGGACAATGATTAATAATTTCAACGAACTGTTCAAAACAGAATTAAAAAAAAAAATCCCACATTTTGATGGGATCTGAAATATTTTTATCGCTAAATTTCTAATCAGATTAAATAAAATTTCAATATCAATTTGTATTACGTAAAAATCCAATGAAACATTGCGTGCGCAACAATTAATGAAATTAAAATTTTCAAAATCCAAAAATAATATTTTATAAACTAATTACGTGTTTGGTGCATTTTTTATAGTTACTGCCCAGTTTTTATAATTACATCCCATTTAATAATTATTAAAGCCCATTTTCCTATTAAGCCTAATGCATCCCTCCTAGGAAAGATTTGCAGCCCAGCGAGGCGGAGAATAACAAGTTGACCTTGCCTGGGTATTCCTCAAAAAAATTATAGCTGGGCTAGCCATTTTCAGCTTAAAAAAAT
Source organism: Aegilops tauschii subsp. strangulata (assembly GCF_002575655.3). Classification (NCBI taxonomy): domain Eukaryota; kingdom Viridiplantae; phylum Streptophyta; class Magnoliopsida; order Poales; family Poaceae; genus Aegilops; species Aegilops tauschii. Next base: position 306,587,147 of record NC_053040.3, read on the forward strand.
TTAATTTCTTGGCTGGATATCTGGCCTGGGCTAGACGGGCCACAGCCCGCCTAGTTAATACCCTACTCTCCTCTGAACAACAACGAAAATATCGCTCAAGAAAAACTCTGCAGTGCTCACACCTCAAAAACACAAACACTGCTCGAGCTGCTTGGTCCCAGCTATCGGCCGCTCCTTGTGCAGTTCTCTCGTTTATTGACTACATAGGTTGACAATGGTGTGGGACCGTGATGTCAGGAAACCAGGAGGAAGCAAAAAAAATATAGTTGTACATAATAAGGAGGCACTTGCGTAAGTACGGCTATGGCCCTAGTGGGTCCCTACTGTCATCCAGTCAAAATAAAGTCATCTCCTGAATCCTCATGTTCGTTGACCATGTTAACAATGCTCGGCTCCACAGGGAGTGCAACAACTCGAAGGACGATGGAGAGGGCCTCGCGGGCCCTACGGATGGTCTGATACATCGTCCGCTGCTCATTCAGGAAGCCAGGATCATCGGACACCTATGAGCACCTTCGAGAGACTGGGACGGCATGAAACGGTAAGGCCGCACTTGGGAGCTCTGGTTTATTTCACACCTGTATTAAGATATAAGTGTAATTTACTGGTCATCGGAAACAACACGTAAAATACAAGCGTAATGAAACCGAGGGCCGGAGGTCTGTAAGTAAAACCGACGGGTTATGCGTGTAATTTGAGAGACCAGTGTATATTTTACTAGTCAAAATCGACCAACCAAGTGCTTCGCCCGAGACCATCTGCTTTCATTAACAAGCGTCAGTTTTACAAGCGGTTTTGGTTGGAAAATGATGGTCCAATCACGACCTAAGATGATGAGATGGTCGAAAGATCACATGGTTTCACCTCTATCCTACCCGAGTTGTCGTATAGGCTATGAATGAAACATAAGACAATGAACTTCTTAAGCACAGAAACAACAGAAGAGGATGGTCTTCTTAACATGCAAATCACGGGCATTAGATCCACATGCAAAACAATATGAAGCATTATTCTCAGGAGGCACGGTGAAAAGCTCGTGATGCCGCATGCCACAACATTCCAAGCTCAACTTTGTAATCAAACTCACAAGGCTTGGCATTACATAGAAAACATTCAGAACAAACTCTTAAAATACCTTACATAAGTCAACATTCATGTGACTATGCATCTCGGCAGAGTAAATATTTACTTCTGAACTGAAGATAGGAATAGGAAAAACGATCAACGTTGCTCACAGCAAAGGGTGTCCCACTCAAAAATATCAAATGCATGTCTTCTGGCTAATATCAATGAGCAAAAATTGACAAGGTTATCCAATTCCAATATATTGAACTAATGTCTTCTTGCTAACATCAATGATTAAACTTTGACAAGCTTTTCCCATTCAAAATATGTAATGCCTATGATTGTGGAACGGGCAGGGTTTGTCATCCGTTTGTCATCTGATAGTCAGGTGGCTCAAGGTGACGACGAATGATTAGAGAACCATTCGATGTATTGTGCATGATGAAGTATTATGGAGGACACGAACCATCTGAACATTTTGTGCAGTTCCACTAAAATCAAGCTGAGCATCCTTGTGGATTTCGTAGTTATATGTTGCCAGAAAACAAAGACACATCAACACACACATGAATATTGGCCCCAGTGTGAACCCACCAATCGGTGGACTAACAAACTGAAAGTACGGTAAACAGATTACCATACCCAGATGCGCCATCATTGTTGCTTAGAGTGACATTGACAGACTTGGAGACCTGTCCTGGCTTCTTGGTACTTGTTTGGGCACATGTTTGCCCAGTTTTCCTCCGAACCACAAGTAAAGCAGCCATCTCTCTTTTTGTCTTTCTTCTTACCCTTCTTAATGGCCGACGCTGGCAACTCCATTCAAACATATAGTCCGATTGCTCAAGATGACGATGAATGATTAGATAACCATTTGATGTATTGTGCATGATGAAGTATTATGGAGGACACAAACCATCTGAACATTTTGTGCAGTTCCACTAAAATCAAGCTGAGCATCCCTGTGGATTTCGTATTTATATGCTGCAAGAATACAAAGACACATCAGCACACGCATGAATATTGGCCCCAGTGTCAACCCACCAATCGGTGGACTAACAAACTCAAAGTACGGTAAACAGATTACCATACCCAGATGCCCCATCATTGTTGGTTAGAATGACATTGAGATATTTGGAGTCCTGTCCTGGCTTCTTGTACTTGTTTGGGCACTTTTTTCCCAGTGCACTCCATGTGTTGTAGGCTTTCCTATGCTCTCTGCAGACTAGTCATGTCACCAGCGTCTACTAATACTCTGTAAAGCTTCTCGATCATTCCTTCTGTAATGCAGCGCAAACAGTGACTGCTTCTTTCTGCAAAGTGGTAAGACCAACTGGACCCACTATTGCAGCAGCTTGCCTTAGACACATTGGCTCCTTTTGGGCAGTTCAACTAAAATCAAAGTCAGAATAAAACAATAGGTATAAGGGAAACAATTACTGAGAAATAACGGTTGATGACTTGTACTCCTAGAAGAAAAACATCTACTGATCTACCTTATCTTAATGGGAAACAAAGCAGGAGAGTAGTTCTTCTCAATCAGTGTGATTCATTCATATTAACTGAGACATTATCTTAACAATGCCTTGTTTCAACATGTATAAAGAACGACAAAGCAGAAAATTACCATTCATAAAACAATGCGACTGATTCATTTTAACAAAGACATTATCTTAACAATACCTTGGTTAAACATGTAGAAAGAACTACAAAGCAGGATAGTACCATTTGTAAAACACTATAACTGATAAATAATAACAGAGACATTATCTGAACAATGCATTTCTTAAACATGTACTCCTGCCGATCCCTAACAGAAATGGTAGTCCCGCCGATCCCTAACAAGTGTTGCAGTTTTGAACTAGGATTCAGTAGTTAATTCTGAGGAAAGTCGGTACTGACCTTTCAAGACCAAGATTTGAAACAACTCGTGAGGAAGACCAGAGAGAGATCTCAACACATATATGGAAATCCGGTATCATTTGTGTAGTTCCACCAAAATTAATCAAAGCAAAATGTCGCAATAGCAACAAGTTGAATAGATATCCTTGTTTTAATAGAGGCAAAAAAGGAAGCAATTACTGGCCAATAAAGGAGGATGAAACATGCGGCCACAAAAATGGTAATCCTGCCAATCCCTAACAAGTGTTGCAGTTTTGAACTAAGATTCAGTAGTTAATTCTGAGAGTGGCATTGCTTAATTTTACCTGCGGCATTATATTAACAAAAGGCATAAACAGTTCTAGGGGATAGTGGGCGCAACAACAAGATGTGCTTCCATCTACTTATAAAGGGGGTGATGCAGGGTTTGTTGCAACAAAGCAACAAGCATCATGTCTGGGTTGGTCCCATTTTTTTCACTACTTAATGGTAAAAGACAGCAGTTCAATAGCTTCAATTCAACATTTATCCAAAACAGTACCAATACAAGTAGCACAGCATCTTAAAGCACACCGCACAATCATGTGGTTGAAGGCCTGAACTGACCTGTCATGAGACAGACAAGATAAAATACGAATCTACCAACACGAATAGGAAATCCAATCTCGTTTTGTGTAGTTGCACTGGAATCGAGCAAAGTCGCTGGTGTGACACTTAAGTTCGCTATAGCAACAAGTTGAATAGAAGGAAACAATTACTAGCCAATCAAGGAGGATGAAACATGCGGCCACAAATAGAAGCATCTACCTTATCTTGATGGAAAACAAAGTATACGACAGTAGCATTTCTAAAACGGTTGCATTGATTGATATTAACAGAGAAATTCTCTTAAAACGGTTCAGTAGTTAATTCTGAGAGTGGCATTGCTTAATTTTACCAGCGGCATTAGATTAAGAAAAAGCATAAATAGTTCCATGGGAGAGTGGGTGCAACAACACCATGTGCTTCCATCTAGTTATAAAGGGGGTAATGCAGAGTTTGTTGTAACAAAGCAACAAGCATCATGTCTGGGTTGGTACCATTTTTGTTCACTACTTAATGGGAAAATAAAGCAATACAATAGCTTCAATTCAACATTTATTTAAAACAGTACTAATAAAAGTAGCACAACATCTCAAAACACACTGCATGATCATGTGGATGAAGGCAAGTACCAACTTGTCATGACGCACCCAAGATCACGTACGAATCTGCCAACACGAATAGGAAATCCAATCTCATTTTGTGCTGTTGCACTGAAATCAAGCAAAGTTGCCAGTGTGACGTTTTAGTTTGCTATAGCAACAATTTGAATAGATATCCCTATTTTAATAGAGGCAAAAAAGGTAACAATTACTGGCCAATAAAGGAGGATGAAACAAACGGCGACAAAAAGAAGCATCTAACTTATCTTGATGGAAAACATAGTAGGACAGTAACATTTCTAAAATTGTTGCATTGATTCATATTAAAAGAGACATTCTGTTAAAACAACATTTGTTAAGAATGTAAATTACTTTTAATAGTGGCATTCCTTCAATTTTCCAGCAGCATTCTTAGATTAACAACAACAAAATACTTGTATGGGACATGGGACATGGGACATGCCAGCACCATGTGCGTCCACACGTATAAATGGGTGATGCAGAGTATGTAGCCAAGCAGCACATCTGCGTTGGTCCCATATTTCTTCTCTTTGAATCTTTTTCCTATGTGAGGGCAGCAAATCTAGTCCTGCACAAACTACCCGACCCCCCAGTTTCTTTCCCTTTTCAACAAAGAGATCGGTTCCTTACAGATGGGTGTACTGGGTTACCCCCTTTTTCCCTTTTCGACCAACAAAGCAGCTAGATAGCCAGTCTATACTACTTTCCCTCCCTCCTTTCCTCATTGAACCACGTCCTAGATTCATGCTCCACCCCACCGCACCCTTCTTTCCTCTTTGAACCAAGACCTAGAGTCGACTACAGAATTGAAAAAGATCTGCATGCAGCTAGAGCAATGACGGTTTCAAAGAAATTTATACCTTAGGGTCGTAGGGATGTGGCAAGGCGTGCGGCAGGAGGCCGGATTGCCCAAACTACGTACGGCAGCGAGGAAGAAGGGGTCCGTGGCCCTCCCGCACAAGCGCTCGGTGAAAGAGAACAGCGCAGCCGGCAGTGGATTGCCTCCCTCGCCGAAGGCGATAGAGTGAACGCTGCACCTCCTCCCCTTCCTGGTGCGACGGGATCTAGATGCCTCCTTCACCAGCTATGAGGGGGGAGAGAGAGATAGAGGCCACAATGCAGTCTTGTTTAGATCTGGTGAAGAGGGTGAGAGACTGTGAATACAACAAAAACTAGCAAAGGAACACTGAGCCTCCAGCGTGTATATATATATGTGTAGTGCGGAGAGAGTGTGGAGAGTACAAACCCTAGCGAACAAGCACTGAGGCTCCAGCTAATATAGTATACTACATATATACTGTATTACGGACTGAGCTCCGGTGCCTTAACTACACCTGCCTTTGGCTGTATGACAGGTGGGCCAGCCACATTTTGGGCCCACCTGTCATACACCCAAAGGCAGGTGCACTAACTCAATGAAGCTGCGTCCATATAGTACTCGTGTATACTACTAATATATAGCGGAATGATTTTCTTATTCTCTCCATAACAGTCATTTTAAATTGTGTAAGTACGAAATGAAACTCTTTATTTAACGTACCAGTCAAGAAAACTACTACTCCTACTTCCGATGAACTAACGATCCCGCGTCCTGGTCGCACTTCCTGTCCTTCACGTGCGGTACACTACCCTCCCTTAAGTGAACAACCACACATGCGCCAAATTATCGGAAACGTGTGAGAGTGTGTACAAATAAAGAATTTTAATTTCAATTATCAGAAAGGTTTGAGAGTATGTACAGTTTGCCCTCTCTCAATAATTATGGTTTGTTGTGTTCGGCCTAAACTTGGTCAAACTTTACAAAGTTTGACTTCACTCAAATCTGATATGCGGAGTAATTAAAAATGGAGGGCTACTACGTCCATCCGGGTTTTTAGTCCACACCATTTTTCTAATAAAAGTTAATAGCTCGACAAATAAAATTACAGGGGAGCTGAAGACAAAGTTGCGAGAAGGCTTAGAAATTAATACAAAACTTATGCTCTGAGTACAACGTCGATCCTTCTTCGAGGAAACATTTGGTTCATAGGCAATTGTGTGATAAAATTGCACCAACGTGAAAGACGATTGCGTCTCCAACGCAACCAAGCAAAGAGAACTGATGCAACCATGAGGCGCAACCATGAGCATCGATAGGTCATCATGGTGATGCATCATCCATTTGGCATCAAGTTTGGGTGAGGCACCTATGAGGTTCGACAAATCCTCAATGTGGTATGTTTCTTCTCATTAATCAAGCTCGAGGAAGGAAGAACCACGTGGCAGAGGACAGTGAGGCGGAACAACAATGGCCATCCAATTTTGTGCAGTTCCACTAAAATTGAGGGAGACATGCCCGGGTATGGAGATACGCATCGCTGTTTGCAAAAATATAAAAAAGGGATATAGTGTTGTTACTTTGTTTTGGAAGTGGTACAAGATTAACAACGACATCTGAATTGTCAATAAGAATTAACGAAAAGTACACCAACAAATAGAAGCATCATGATTCTCTTCATGGCAACTAAACCAGGATACCCAAAAAAAATGATTTCTTCATTTAACCAGTGATAGTATTAGATTAGCAGCATCAATAGGAGCATATGGACAATGACCACACAACCACCATGTACTTTTTGTTGAAACAACATGTATACCTCCACCGAGGCATAAATCAGGACAACTTTTTGAGTGGCATTTCCTCTATAATAGTAGGTGATGTTGGACTAGCCGATGAACCCTAGCTACTATACATGGGGAGCTGGGGAGTAGTCGCATAGAAGAAAACCCACATGCAGCGACCTGGGGAGCTAGACCAGTGCAAGAAGTTATACCTCAGGTGGGCGAGATGTCGCTTAGGCGGGCGGGCGGGATCTGCCCACACGACGGCAGCAAACAAGGGCGCGGAGGACCTTCATCCGTGCCAGCGCCGGCTCCAAGAGGACGGGGCACATCGACTTCCTCCATCTCCAACGGTGACAACATCAACGTTGCACCTCCTCACCTCCCGCAGAGGATGGGATTCGGCCGGATCTGTGACCACCGGTGAGGAGAGAGATACAGACACTGTCATCTTGTTTTGATATGGAGAGGGTGAGAGAGCGAGACGCGAGAAACCCTATCAAACAAGAGGCTATATATATATTTGGAGTAAAAAAATCTCTCCATAGCAGTGGTTTTAAATAGAATACGCGCGTTCCCGGAAAAAAGAAACGAAAACTGACCAAGAAAGAAAACTCGATCAAAAACACGCCCCCGCTTCCACGTCGCGAGAGTCATCGCGCACACACACATAGACATAGACATGCATATCTGTGTTTACGTAAAATTCCATCTCCATCTCCAATCATATTTTTCCAACTGGCACATTATTTACGTTATTAATTATATACATAGCAATATTAGACTACCCACAGTGGGAGTAACATAGGTGGTAAAATCACACTTATCTAGGCAAAATAGATGATGTGGCACGTAATTAATGAAAAAAGAGAGGCATGTGATAACATAGCTAGTTACTGTAACATCACACATATCAAGAAAAGATGAGTCTACAACCTAATAAATGGAATGATGCATGGCACAACACATATGTTACTACCCACTATGGAGGTAGTGACATAGACTAATAACATGTGCATGTTACTACTCTAAGTTACTCCCCACTGTGACTAGTCTTAACGTACATGATCTCTTGTTTGCGGGCGTCCGGACCGCTGCCACGCCCGCTCCTGACCAACCCGAACCCTCTTCATCACCCGCGCGTGCTTCCCGCCCGAAACAGTCAGTGCCGCATTCATGCCCGGCCAGAGCGAACGCGACCTCTCACTGGCGCCGACATTGAAGCGACGCGTCGGCTGAGAGAGCGTCGTCCGCGCCGCTTACCGGTGCACGCGACTGCTCCACGTTCAAAGGTCGCAATAGTCGGCCACATCATGCATGTAAAAAGTACTTGAGAGTCCGTGCTACAGCTAGCTGTCCTCCCCCAACTCATCATTCTCTTCCAGTAGTGCTAGTACTCCATGGCGCGATCCATCGACAAGCAGGCGAGAAAGTTATCGTATACTCAGTTTGCGGTGACTGGCATGCCGAGCGACCGCGTGGGGTGGAGCCGTGGAGGAGGTTGAGACACGAACGTGACAAATGTGATTTAAACATTGGTTTTGCTCGATGGGGCGATCCAACGAAACGAAACGTTGGTTTCTTTCCGTTTCCATTTTTTCTTCGGAAAAACGGAAACTTTCCACTCCATTTTCATTCCTACTCCAAGATTGCCCCGTTACAACATTCCATCAAATACAAGAAAAATTAACATGCATCCTCATGCATCTCAATGATTCACAGATCATAACCAATTTTTACTTCACAACTAAAAACAAAAGTTGTGAGAGCATGTACAAAAGAAAAACTAATGATGGGGTCACTACGGCTTAAACCCTAAACTCTAAACAGATTTAATTTCCTGGCTAGGTAGAACCTGTCGAAGGAAAGACGGTTGGCACCCTCGGATCATACGATGCTTTTGTGCAGTTCCACTAAAATCGAGCTGAGCATCCCTGATGGCAAATATATTGAAGAAGTGTGATTAGAATAATAGTACTGGCACTAGTTCATGAGACATAAACTCATCACAAATAGAAGCTAGTAGAAGTAGAGAAATATCGACATGGAGATGGAGCTACGTGGGGAGCTGCGGCAGTGGAGCAAGCCGGCTCCAAAAGGAAGATGTACTACTACCTAGGACGTCGGGCTGTAGCTAGAAGGGCGGTTGGGACGCGGAATTAGCCCATACTGCGGGGACCCCCAATTGGGACGCACCGACTGTTGGTTTTCTCCGTCGCCGATGTCGACCGCGTCTACGCAGAACATTGTTCCCTTCCCCCAGCGGCGGGATCAGGCCGGATATGTGACCAGCGGTGTGGACACCATCGTTCTGTGCTTGTGAAGAGAGCAACCTAAGCAAGCATGCTTGTATCTTAGGCTCCTGCTAGTGTATATATATTGGTTTTCTTTTTCTCTCCATATCAACCATTTTATATTGCGTACGTGTCATTGAAGCGTGAAATGATGGTTGCTTCTTCCGACTAACTTACTGTGTGATTTGACTGCTCCTTAGTGCCCCCTACAAGTACCCCCCTACGTGTATGACCGTTCCTGAGTCTCACTTGTACTTATCTCTATTTTCTTGTATGACACGTAGACAGATGCACAGAGAGGAATTTTACTGCACGTTGTTACGTAGTACTGTACTACTAGTACCTACTGCCTCCTTCTGGTTCACTACTGGTACTCCCTCTGTCTTGGCTTATTGGTCCCCTTTGTACTCAATTCATGGGCTCGTTTTCCTCAAGAAATTGTCTTTACCAACGTATTAATTTTAGGAATGCATGAGAGAACAACGAATGATAAAACCTTGCATGCAACGTTTTGACAAAGCATTGACTTATGAACATGTGAATGTGAGGGACTACAACCTCGTGGATGCATGCAACAGTCACACGTACACATGGATGCAAAAACGCGCGCGACGCCGTAATGCATGCACGTCCGAGCACACGACAGAACACACACGGTCACGCTCAAGTGCTCAACCTACACGTGCATGCACACACATACTCAACCAGGGTGAGCTAGTGACCGTATAAACACCAAAAAAATATATATATTGAGTGCAATGAGCGTATTATGAAGTCCACTTACCGTATTTTTACAAATATACAGTGACAGACAGTGTATTTATCTCGTTTGAAATTAAGCCATATTAACCGAAAAGGAGGTAGTATGGACTAGCATTACTTTGTTGTGTCCCGTCAACTTGCCGAACAAGGAGAAGCTGGCAGGACGGGAGAAGCTTGCGCGCGGTGGCTCGCAGGGCAAGGAGAAACTCTTGACTAATGCAAGCTCTCCCTCGCTCAGGCGGTGGACGTGCAACAGTTAATTCAGTGTCAGATTGCCAGAAGCATACACTATACTAGTACTATTATTGTTCGACTTCCCGAAGAGGCGAACAACCAAGCACAAAGTTTACTAGTACAAGTACTACTACTATAGATGTATGTAACATACTACTAGGAACCGGATGGAGGAGCGTCTACACTCTTATTATATTTTTAAAATGTGATAAAGCAATCTTCAACACATTTGGTTCTCTTCGAGGGTTCTCGCATGTGATAATGGAAGTTGATTGCATGGAACACTCGCCATAATTCTCACTTAATTCTGGCTCATATCCTGTTACAAATAGGAGCACTTGGTAATATTTCCTCTTTTTTTGTTATTCAGCATGTAAACAGGTCAGCAAACCTTGCGGCGCATCTTTGTGCGAATCGTGTTTGCTGCACTTTGAATGTGGACGAGAGCTGGCTTGATGAAACACCTCGCTTCCTTCTTTTTTTTTGCGGGGTACCTCGCTTCCTAGTGACCAGTCTCTTGGCTGATCGTCCTAAGAATGCTTATATATGAATAAAGCTCTCTCATTTACCTACAAAATAGATTAAGCCTTATTAACCGGAAAGGAGGGAGTATGGACTAGCACTACTTTTTGGTGTGTCCCGTCCACTCACATAATGAGGAGAAGCTTGCAGGCAAGGTGAAGCTCGCATACGCCTTTTGACTAATGCAACCTACCCTTGCCCAGGTGGTGGACATGCATCAGTTCATTCGGTGTCAGATTTCCAAAGGCATACACTGTAGTACCCAACATGTGGAGTACCATCATTGTTCGACTTCACGAAGAGGCGAAGAGCCAAGCGAAAGGTTTAGTAGTACGAGTAGTACTACTACTAGAACCGCATGCTGGAGTGTCTGTACTCTTATTTTACTTTAATCTCTGATAAAGTACACATTTATTCGGTAGAAGGGCGGAAAACAGCTGCCCAATAGTATAGTACTAAAAAACATAGAACATGTAATGATGATATCGATCAACCATGCTCGAATATATCTTGGCCCCGTGCGAGCCCGTCTGTGTGTTCTCGCTCCTCGTCTCTCTCAAGGAACGGCGGGTAGGCCATTTTGCCATCAATTGAGATCGGTTTGCTCACACTCCGGTCCCACATGTCAGTGATATGCCAAGAGGAGGTGCGTTGACCGACTGGCCATACGCGTACTTGGTTTTGCACCTTCATACTACTCCTCCCTCCGTCACAGTTTACAGGCCGCGCTTCATTCTGATGCATTTCTCTCAATGCATTTCCACCACCAAAGAGACTTTAGACGCGTTTAGTTTAATGCTCAATTAATTAGGGCGTGGTAACCGCAATAAAGTCCACAATTTTCTCTCGATGTACTACGGAGTGGAGTAAGTGCATGCATGTGTGTACCCGGCGTGGAAGCACTGCATGCATGTGAGTACACATTATTTCCTCTAGAAATAGACGCCGTGCTATAACTACCAATGCTATTTTTCAGGTCGATCGCTAGTTGCCTTGGTCCCAGAGATTTTTTTTGAAGCACGCTCTTAAACAGTGACGGATGGAATACTATGAGCGGATTCAAAGAGGAGCGTATTGATGGTTGCTTCTTCTGAGTGACTTTGAATGGGAAAGGTGGGGCTTATGATTTGACTGCTCATTACTCACTACTAATGCGGCGCAGCGACCGGGCTGAGTCTCCCATTTGGTTGTGCACTACTCCCTCGGTTCTTAAATATACTCCGGAGTATTTGTCTTTCTAGATATTTCAAGGAGTGACTACGTACAAATCAAAATGAGTGAATCTACACTCTAAAATATGCCAATTTGAAATTTTTAAAAAGACAAATATTTAGGAACGGAGGAGTATAATTTTGTGCATGGCACATTCACCCAGATGCTGAAGAGGCTTCTGGCAATGCTATCAAGCTTCCAGCATTTTGTTTACATAATTGACGTACTATACAAATAATTTTCCAGCGACATGAAATTGTACAATGCTTAGAGCTTTTAGCTTTTGTTTCGCGTGTCTTGCCATCGATCCTCTTTCGGAAACAATAAAAACTAACTTCCTTGCTAATGCATCTCAATGATTAGCAGATCAGAGCTAATATTTACATCACAACTGAAGACAAAGTTGTGAGAAGGTGTTAAATTAAAATTGATCCATGCTTTCATTGGCAGCAACGTCCCCCCAGCTCTGTCTAAATCAACAAGGCATGCTGGGGAAAAAAGTAGTTGTCTGGTGCATGCAACATTTCGATCAATTTGTGTAGTTCCACTAAAATAGAGCTGAGCATCCCTGTTCCAAAGATATTAGGTGTGATTACAATAATAGTGGACTGCTGATGAAACAATAAACACACAAATAGAAGCCGGTCACCTTTGCAGTATATCTTAAGACTAACTAGTTGCAGAAGATTAAGCAAATAATTGGAGAAGATTAGGCTCGGAGTTGGATGAGGAGGATAGAGCAAAACCAATCTCCCTTTGTGCAGTCGCACTGAAATTCAGAGGCGTTGCCCGTGTGAAATTTGAGTACAATGGCACAAAACACTCTTAAGAAAATAGTGATTTGTGCAGTTCACCAAAAGGTCGCAATAACAAAGAGGTGAAATGGATAGCCGTGTTTGCAAAAAAGAGGTAGAAAGGAAACAATTACTGGCCAATAACAGTTGACTACACATACGATGCCAAAAATGAAGCATATTCCTTGTCCTAAGGGAAGATAACAACACAGTTGTGTCTGTCAAAAACGGTGTGAGGACGAGATTGCAATATGGAAAGTACGCTTGACGAGCTACGTTTTGGGCAAAGAACTATGGAAGATCCACATGCAAGATTTTCCACATGCAGCGACGTGGGAAGATGGGCAGTAGAGCAAGGCCGGAGGGGATACCTGGGGGTCGTCGAGATGTAACTAGGTTAGCGGCGCCAGGCTGGGTCTGCCCATACTGCGGCAGCGAGCAGGTGGCGTAGGCCCTACCACGCCGGAGCTTGGTTAGAGAGAACGGTGGGTACCGCAGATCGGGACGTGCTGCCTCGGTGCCGTCGAACAAAGAAATGATGCACATCCTCCCTTTCCGCCGGCGGACGGGATGCGACCGGATCAGTGACCAACGGTGGGAGAGAGAGAGGCCACCGCCGCCTTGTGTGAGATACTCTGGAGAGAGACAAGCCAAGGCAGGCATGCTCCATTGTATATAGTGGAGCGGACTACCTTTTTCTCCATAAAAATCATTTTATATTCTGTGTACGTGCCATTGAGCGATATAACTTTATTTAGAAATAACGCGCAAACACATCAAGTCGAACTTTGTTTCGTGCACGCGTGGTACACGACCTCCGTAGGTAAACAACCGCTACGCGCATTCAAATTAGCACGTGGGCTGCCATTTTCGTACAGAAATGAGCTCCACCGTGTACCCGCGCGGGTGTTGCTGGGCACGAAGCGTCAGTACGTGCACCTATTATCTTCGTGTACGTACACTACCTACGTGGGGTTGTGTGAGAGAGATACAAACATAGAGAGATAGAGTGTGTGGGTTCGTCAGTGTTTTTTGGGGAGGGAGGGTCAATCAAAAAATGTAACATATGCAATGTTTGTGAAATAGAGTCCTGGATATATCATATATATAGAGGGGGCGATCCATGAGAAGAGAGTGGAGGTATCATCGGCCTGATGTATCCAAAAAATCGAAGAGAGGGATGATGTGTGTGTGTGTGTGCGCGCGATCGATAAAGAGTGCCATCGAATTTGTGTGTGCGCACATCAAAGATATAGAGTGGCTGGCCTACTGGAACATGAGAGGGGACAGGTGCAGTTTGTCTCTGTGGCATGGATACCTACCTACAACACTCGACTATCGGTGTGTGGTGGGGGAGGCCTAATTAATTATAGAGGTACAATGGCTGTTATATGTGTGCAGGAGGAGAGAGGCCTACCTTATGTATTAAGGGAGATCTATCAGCATCCATGCATATGTGTTGGAGAGGAATAAGGTTGGGGGAGAGACAGAGCTAGAGTGTTGGAGGGGTGCTAGTGGAGTTGCTTCTAACAAATGTGGGAGTCTGGGAGAGGCTTGCTAGACAAACGGAGGGCACGCCTGCAATATCAATAAGAGAGGGGATGGCTGCCCTATCTGTGCACGTGCGTGCGACAGACGGGTCTAGAGGCATGCACGAATGATGAGAGGGGACGATATGGCTGTGGTAAGCAGACGTAACTACATAGGAAGATCAATCGTCCTTTGTCAGAGAAAGGAGAGACATAACTTGTGAGGTACGTCGATTGATGGGTGGGGGAAAATAGTTAAAGTCGACCTCGGTATATTTAGGGAGATCTATCGGTATACATGCATATATGTGTTAGAAGCAAATAAAGCCCGGGGAGAAGGATAGAGAGAGAGGGATACATCTAGGAGGTGTTGCGAGAGGCATACTATATCGAGGGGGAAGGAGTGTGCGAGTACAAGATCGATGAAAAGAGTGGTGGGAGTGAGGCATGGACGGTGAGAAGAGAAGAGGGGAAGCTTGTGTTTGTGGTAGGAACACCTGGCTAGAGAGGCATATCGAACGATGTGTGCCGTAAAGAAGGAGCTGGGGGGCCAACACACACCGTGGGTGAACGACCTAAAGTGAAAAGACGAATTTGCACGATGGAGCTAGAGAATGCTGAGGGAGGGTGAGAGGGATGCGGGCGTGTGCATGCACGAGAGAAATTTAGTGCTAGATACAAAGATAAGAGGACTGTGTGGGTGTAAAAGATGAATAGAGATCAGATTCATTATAAAAAGTGAATTCGGATATTTGAAGAATTTATCGTAGTGTTTTAAACCGACGCATGAGTGAATATATATAATGGTGATACACATGGTGTGGTTATGAACATGTCATACTACATATAATATATTTTATCTCTAATTATAAAAACAGAGTTGTTGATGATTGTGTGCCTGCCATCCTGCAAAATAGGCCGTCCGGTTTATATCTGACGGATAGGAAGGAAACTATGGCAATGTTGAAAAAAGATACCCACACCCCTCTCCATATTTGCAAATAAGGCATCCCCTTGATCATGTTGATGTTCCGTGGAGCGCGTGGGCATCTTGCTAGTAATACATATAATATATAGAACATTGATTATAATTTGGGCTAATGTGTGGCTTTTGCTGCTCAGGGCTAAATACTTGTCATAATGTAGGGGGCGGGGGCACTATACCTTGTGTGATAAACACGGTGTACGTATGGAACATGGTTTAGATATGAATATATAGTTAGTACATCAAATGTACAATTATTTGGAATCAACATAAAGTGTATTCAAAAAATTGAATTCGAGTTCATATAGTACACATATTTCATATCTATCTCTATAGTAATCATGTGGTGTGTTGTTAATGTAATACATGAATGATGGTTGAAGTTGGCAACAATCATGATTGTAGATTCTTATTGAAATAAAGAAACGAATTCAAATTTAGTTCGAATTGCAGCGTTAGTATAAACATTTGGAATGCACTAAAATGTTGGTATGAGTAGGTTACATGCATTATACAGCTAGCGAAAAAATTTAATTGGACATAACATGGATTCATACTCCCTCCTTCCTCTATATAGGGCCTAATGCGTTTTTTTAGACCGCCATTCACTATTGATAAGATTAATAGTACATGACATGCACAATGTGAAAATTATATCATTGAAAGCTCCTTTCACACACGAATTTAACGGTATGTTTTGTGTAAGTTGCATTTCATATATTATTGCTCTAATATTTCGTCAAAGTTAGCCTAAAAAACGCATTAGACCCTATATAGATGGAAGGAGGGAGTAGCATTGAATAGCATTTGTATAGTAAAACGGGACAAGACTCTCTCTTTGTGTGGTGTGAATAGTTTTTATTTTTTCGTTTTTTTTCGTTGAGGGAAGTGCGAATTGATTTGGTACGTCCAAGTACAATATTACACGTTAGGGTTGTCCCTAAAATTCAACCCGCGCCTTGTTATATCCCGAAAATTCAGATATCGTGCTCCCAAAACTGGCGGCTTCACAACCCGCGCCTTGCTATCCCGAAATTACAACACGCGCGAAAACTCCCTCCAGCTGCCAAATCCCAACACGCGAAATCCCCCTTCTAACCCTTAGCCAAAAGGGCCGCTGGTTGAAATTGGTGGGGGTACTTTTGTAACACACCCTACATTTTGGAAGAGCGCGTCCCTAAGTCATGGTTCCCCCCTCCCATCACCTCCTTTTCGCCATTCAAAATCCCACAGCGCCATAACCTCTCCGCTCCAGCCGCGAAACCCCACCCTCCTCCGTCAGCCACCTCACCGCTGCCCAGTCGGAGCCTCTTCCCCGACGACGTCATCCACCGCAATAGCTCGACATCTCCATCCACCTCCCCGGATGAGGATCCGTCGTCCATCCCGTCGTCCCACCGGTTCAGCCGCCCCGTCCTCCACCTCCAAGGAGCTGCTTCGACGATAGCCTCGTCTATCGCGGCTGCTCCATCCCCACAGCGCCGCCTTAACCTGCTCCACCGGAACCGCAGCATCCTCACCGACTCCCCGGACGAAACCGAGTCCTACTCGGCGCCACCAAAGAGGTTGTACACTCATCGCATCACACCTTCTCCTTAACTCGACCTCCCGGCACCGACGGTGCTCCATCACGCACCCCCTTGGAGCGGCTACCTCGAAGCCGGCGCCACGGGCGACATCTCCACGGCGGCTCTCCCCCAATGCGAGGCCCCTTCGGCAGCGGCGTCCATACCAGCCGGATCTGCTGCTGCTACTCCCCCCTCGCTCGTGCTGCTGCTCTGCTCCGATTTAGCTACGCTTCAGTCGACTGAATCGACTTTTGGGTCAGTCGATTTTCAGGGGGGTGGGGGGGGGGGGCTCGCCGGAGTTAAGGAAGAACCACCCGCAACGGGGACGGGGGCTCGCCGGAGAGGTACCCCACTATCTATCTTAGGGTTCAGGGTGGGGCGGTGGTTGCCGGCGGTGGGGCGTGGTGGTGGGGCGGTGGCGTGGGGATCGCCGGAGAAAAAGCTCGGCGCGGGAGGGGGGGGCTAGAGGGCTAGCCGGGGCGGCGGCGGACCGAAGGTGGGGAGTTGTTTCGGGGCGGCGCGGTGGCGGCGGACAGGCGGTGGGGAGTTGTTTCGGGGCGGCGAAGGCGGCGCGGTGCCCGGCGGTTCGGCCGAGGGTGGCTGGCGGCTCAGGGGGGTGCAGGTTGAAGATGAATTGCAGGCCCTCACTAAACTACATGTCAAGTGCCTCTCTTCTACCATTGCGTTCATTTTCGACAGTAACATTCAGATTCCACAGTAAATTTCAGTTTCGACAGCTAAGTTCAGAGTCAACAGCTTTCAACTCATCTGTTGTAGTCATGTGGTTTTTGGTGATGTAAATTTTACATCTATTTCACATCATCTATTGGAGATGCTATTAGAATCCCACTTGAGATTAGCGATGTCTGTCTTGTGCTGCTTCATCCTTGACGTCTTACGGCTCACCGGAGCTGCTCCAACGACAGAACAATCCATCACAACAGAGCAGTGCCCTGGACGCCGTCTACAGATTCCTCAGATCTTCCTCCACACCTCCGACAGCCACCTCTGTCTCAACTTCTTCAGCGACCAACCCAATGATGCTGAGGTCGACACGGCTACGGCAAAGAGGTCATACACTTGTCACATCACTTATTACTCTACATTCATGTCGATCCATTAGGGCTATTGTGGTTCAACGGAAAAACATAGCAATAGGAAATTTTCCTATGGCACTCTACTATTCAATTATTCATGCATTTTGTTGAAAGGAATGGAGCAAAACATCCACCTGGACCTACTTTTCAAAATCCTATGCATGAAAACAAGACGAAGTGCATTAGTGGCAGAATAACATTCTAATTGTACACGCTTTCATATGGTTTCACTTTATTGATGTTCAAACTTGAGTTCTAAATTAGTTGTGGGGCACATATCGAGGCAGCAATGAATAGTATCTCTGTCTAATATCTAGTTCACCTAGGGTATGCCTATGTTGTTCATCTTGGGTGGGAAACAAATAGTAAAGCAATCATCATCTGTCTTTTTATTAAATTAAAGCAATCATCAGCCTGCTATCATTATTTTTAGATCCATCCACTGGTTGTTACTATCACTCAAGATCATTGCATGCTCTCCTTACATAATCTCACCATATTTTTTCGTATGCATGTCAGATATTGTACACAGTCATGCTGAACATGTAGAGAAAAAGAGAAGAGTTTTGCGCGGCAATAGAATGTCATGCAGACATCGCTCCATGGTGGGTTCAATGGCAAACCCTCCCCCCTCTCTCCATTGTAGAGGAAGATATCTGTTCTGAGGTGGATTCAGACGCAGCTGGCCACTCCTATTTACCACCCAAGGTGTTTGATGTACCCTGGCATGAGGATGTTTTTCATATCATGCATATGTTGCCTTGCCGTGCCTACTTTTGACATCATATATGTCATCTGCTTAGTTTAGACATGTTATGTAATGCCACCTTTTTAGTTTCTATATCATATATGGGAATTATGCAGTCTCATGTCTTTTAGCCAGCCATAATATATGTGAAATGTGCAATGCCATCCTGTTTAACCAGGCATCATATATTTGAATGATATCTTGCCATCCTTTTCTTCATTACATTTCCATTTGTCGATAATGTTTGTACATTAAACTACTCTTCTCATGAATCAGCCATTTGGGTGGGAGATGGAAAAATCTAGAGTGAAAACAAGGCCTTCAGAGCAGACAATGCTACCTGTCGAAACATATCTCTTATTGGGTCCCGATTGCTCCTCAGAGATGGATTCGGAGATAGATGACCAGTCCTATTCCCCCATTGCGGTGTATGCTCTAACTTGGCACGGTTATACTTCTCATATCATGCATATGGTGTCTTGCATTGCATAGTTTAGACATCATATACACAATATTCAACACCATGTTCTTAGTTTAGACATCATATCGAATGCCCTCTGTTTAGCATATAAATCACATATGTGAATTAAATCATGCGATCCTGATTACTTAGATAACATGTATGTGAATTATATCATGCGATCCTGTTTAGTTATTCATCATATCTTTGAATTATGTTATGCTATGCTATCAAGTTTAGATAGACATCATATATGCGAAATTATGTCATGCTATCCGTTTTAGTTAAACAATATACATGTCAACTATTTCATGCCCTCTTTTTCCACACTATCTATGGCATCTGTCTCTCATACAATGTCTGTACATTGAACTATGTTTCCTGTTTATCAGCCATTTGAATTGGAGCGGGTGATGGCAGTATCTAGCGGAGTAAAAACACGGTCTTCAAATAAAATAGTGCTACCTCTTGGTGGAGATAGCACCCCGGTTGTACATGCACGAGAACGAGCCCTACAACACATAACCCAGACTCTCGCAGATTGTACCCCTACTGCGATGGTCAGACAAACAGCTTCACCCAATCTAACCCCAACCCTAGCAGATAGTAACCCAGTTCCTGTTGACACAGCACCATCTCCACCACAGAGCTCCTAGACAAGAGTAGTTAGTAAGGCAGCTCCAGTGCCCAAAGGGCTAGTACTTCCACGGCGAACCCCAACTCCACCAGTTAGTATGCCTATTCCTGTGGAGGAAACAGAACCAGCCGGTCATAGTTTAGCATCTATCGCATTTGATGTTGTTAAATCCTATGTGCGTATCTTCCCATCTTGGAAATATTATACTGAAGATGAAGGAAAATGCCAGTTGCAGGTGTTTGTCCTGGAGTTATGTGTAAGTAATGTTATTCATGGCAATTACTTTGCTTTGTCCGATACATTCTACCTCCATGATGGTTATAATACAGCAAAATTTCCCATTTTTCTCTATATAGAAGGACCGATTTGGAAACTAAGGATGAGGTAACCTATGCTAATACCTCTGCTATCTTCAAGAATGCTTCGTGGCATTATCGGAATTACCTGAAGAAAACATACTTCACTGGCAAAGAAACTCATCAAATTCCCTTACATTCTCCTGATACACATTTACTGCACGATGACTGGGAACGTCTTGTTCTGTACTGGTCCCGAACCAAGAATGTGGTAAGCTCTATGAGCTCATTTTTTAAGTACTGTATTCTTGTGTCTTATTGTACTCTGTTCATGTAGAACAAGTGCTTAAACCTGAGGAACAACTGTTCTAATTTAAGATTCCATTGCTATCGTGCATACTGCTTTGCTCTTGTATCACTGTATTTACTCATACAAACTTATTTTCAAATTGAAGGATCCAATCGAAACTCCAATGGCACAACAGGTATGTTCACGCATGTTTCTTTAACACGTTTTCTCTTATCAATAGCTCTGTTGATTTCAATTTCAATTGTGTATACAGTTGACTTCTCATATCACGCACATTACTAGCATCACAGCAGAGCCAATAGTGTTGTTGTACATGTAGACCCGCCGTACCCATCTGAAATCTTGTTGTGCCGTGTAGTTTCCCATGCTTTGTATTCTTTCACTGCTGCTTTGTCTTGCACCGATATGATTTGAACCGTGTCTCTATTTTGATTTCCCAAGACAATGCAGTGACCATAGGACATAGATATATGTTTGTTTGATGCTTTTATCATGTACTAGTACTTGGCAATAGAAGACTTAGTAGTTTAATCCTGTCCACCTTACTAATGAACTGGTTCACCGAAATGAGTTTTAGATACTAGTGCATGCTAAACCTGTTATGTGTCTGCTTGTTTCTTCTTTTAGAATGCTGACAGAATATTAGGGAAGAGTGCCTTATTAAGCAATGGTAAAGGAAGTAATTCAGATAAGGTTCAGGATAGTGAGATATCCTTGTTGGTCTCCAACAAAGCTAATAAAACAGATAAGGAAGACTATCTTGAAGACAGTGAGACAACCCCAAAGTGTTGTCTTGGTTTAGTGTTCGAGTTACTGGCCACTACCGCTTGCAAAAGCTATTCAAACTCACTGTCTGAATCAGTTCGGTTTCTTGAGTCTAACTACAAGCTGAAAGACATCGATCAGCTGTGCTGCGACAAGAAGCGGAAGGAGTGCGGAAGTCCCTGGAGCATTCAGATGCATTCTTTCTGGTGCAACAGCAAGCGTTGGAGGATTTTAGCGCCAAATAGGACAACACTAATAAGCTTGCTAAACTTATTTCCAGCATGGTGGATACCCAGGATAACGTTTCTTGTGCTATTCTAAAGTTGTTTCAGATATGCTCTTGTTTTGCTACCGCGTTTATTTGCACTATTGGCCAATTTTGACGGCCAGTGTATGTAATATGCTGCTTTGTTCCCTATATTTAAACTGGTGGCAAACTTTGATGCCCAGTGGATGTAATATGCGTAATAGCTATAATAGGCTAGCGTTAGTTGCTTGCTTATTTATTTCCTTATAGTCTTGTTTAGTTGTTTGCTTATAGGCACTGCAGTTCTTTTTTTGCGTTTTTCTAGTGGCCACAATAACCTATTTTTGGTAACTAGGCCACAATAATCATGGCAACACACGGACTGTTATAACCATGGGCCTCCTGCGGGCCGTAGGATCCATGGACTTTCTACGGGCCTTATGATCCATGGGACTTCTATGGGCCGTTGGGTGCATTGGTCTTCTACGGGCCGTAGGATCCATGGGCCTTCTACGGGGCGTATAATCATTTTGCCAAACATGGGTCGTACTATTCGTGGACCATAACGGGCCGTTAATAGGCCATATTTGATAATGCTGTGAAAATAGCCCAACGGGTTAAGTGGCCACAACTGGGCCCAATGTAAACACAGGCTGAATTTGGCCCACAAACGGAACATGCCAGTAACGGACCGTAACTAACCGAATTCTGGAAATGAGCCCAAGAATAAATGGGCCCTTAGAAGGCCGAAAGTTAACATGGGCTGGAAACGGCCGACGGAATAATGGGTCGTTAATGGGTAGAAAGTGATACACTGTTTATTATGGGCCAGTTTCATCTCGCGCCTTTATTGGGCCCAGAGTTACGAAGGGCCTCATATGGGCTGAATGACATCATGGGCCATACATGGGCCGGAAGTAACAACGGGTTGGAATCATATTGGACGGTCCAGATGAAGCTACTGGGCATAATTCTGATAGGCCGTAACGGGGCGGGAGTTAGCGGGCCGTAAATGGGTGATATACGAACAAGCCGTTAATAGGCTTTCCCTGGGCCGGCCCGTTACCTTTTGACCAAGTTAAATGGGCCGACCTTTTCACTGGAATGGGCCTCTGTTGGGCCGTGCCACGTGTCGACGTATCATAGGTGCCTCCTGTCCAATGAATGGATGACATCTGTCCCAACGGTGAGCCAACACGTGTTTCCTCCGGCTAATGAGAATTTTACACGTGGAAAATCCTCATTGGTCCGAGCTGTTAGCGGGTTATCGGATCCAAAACCGGACCCGATAGCTTAACGGTGATCCGTTAAGGTGGATGCCATGTGTCGATCACCCTTGACGAAAGCACTTCCATGACGCGCGATTTATCGTCATGGAAGTGGACACTTCCGTGATGATAATTTTTGTAATGTCATGGAACACTTCTACGACAACACATGTATGACTATCTTGATTCTGTCATAAAATTGTCATGGTTGTACATGCATGACAGAAAATGTGACCTACTGTGACAAACATGTATCATCACGGAAGTGTCTTTTTTTGTAGTATTAGAGGATGATCAGGCAAAGCATTAAGTAATCGGAGAAGCCTCCCCCAAGCTTGTGGGAGACTCTCTTCTACAATTTGCACAAAATTATATATTTCCCTTGAGGCAGCTTGTTTCTTATGAGGGGGGAAATATTTAGCAGAGAAGTAATAAATCATATCCTGGGGACTACGCACACAACCAGGAGCAAGAGAATTAAACCATGTTTTAGCATCACCCTTTAATGAGAACGGAAATAACTTAAGGATATAGTAGTAACGAATTTTTTCCTCATGAGTGAATAGGGTGGCTATATCATTCAATTTAGTAAGATGTGCTACAACAATTTCAGATCCATAGCCATAAAAAGGATCAGATTCAACCAAACTAATTAACTCAGGATCGACAGAGAAATCATAATCCTTATCAGAAATACCGATAGGTGAAGTAGCAAAAGCAGGGTCATCTTTCATTCTAGCATTCAAAGACTTTTATTTCAGCTTAGCTAACAGTGTCTTAAGATCATATCTATCTTTGCTAGCAAAAAGGTCTCTAGCAGTTTCTTCATCCATAACATAACCCTCATGCACATCAGGCAATTCATATCTAGGGGGAGAATCTTCATCATCACTTTCATCAATATTATCTGTTTCAATAATTTCACTTTCTCTAACCCTAGCAAGTTGTTCATCAAGAAATTCACCTAATGGCACGGTATTATCAAGCATAGAAGTAGTTTCATCATAAGCATCATGCATAGCAGAAGTGGCCTCATCAATAACATGCGACAAATCAGAATCAATAACAGGTGTAGGTGTCGCAAATTTACTCATAACAGAAAGTGAATCAAGTGCAGAGCTAGATGGCAGTTCCTTACCTCCCCTCGTAGTTGAGGGAAAATCTTTGTTCTTTAATCTTTCAAGTTCCTCATAGTGATCAACAAAAATAAATCCCAAGTGACTCAAAGAATAGAGCTATACTCCCCGGCAACGGCGCCAGAAAATAGTCTTGATAACCCACAAGTATAGGGGATCGCAACAATTTTCGAGGGTAGAGTATTGAACCCAAATTTATTGATTTCCCACAAGGGGAGCCAAAGAATATTCTCAAGTATTAGTAGTTGAGTTGTCAATTCAACCACACCGGAAAGATTAATATCTGCAGCAAAGTATTTAGTAGCAAAGTAGTATGGAAGTAACGGTAACGGTGGCACAAGTAACAGTAGTAGTTTTTGTAGCAATCGTAACAGTGTCAACGGAAAAGTAACTAAGCAAAGATCGATATGTGAAAAGCTCATAGGCAATGGATCAATGATGGATAATTATGTCGGATGCGATTCCTCATGCAATAGTTATAACATAGGGTGACACAGAACTAGCTCCAGTTCATCAATGTAACGTAGGCATGTATTCCGAATATAGTCATACGTGCTTATGGAAAAGAACTTGCATGACATCTTTTGTCCTACCCTCCCGTGGAAGTGTGGTCCTATTGGAAACTAAGGGATATTATGGCCTCCTATTAATAGAGTACCGGACCAAAGCATTAACACTTAGTGAATACATGAACTCCTCAAACTACAGTCATCACCGGGAGTGGTCCCGATTATTGTCACTTCGGGGTTGCCGGATCATAACACATAGTAGGTGACTATTGACTTGCTAGACTGGATCAAGAACTCACATATATTCATGAAAACATAATAGGTTCAGATCTGAAATCATGGCACTCGGGCCCTAGTGACAAGCATTAAGCATAGCAAAGTCATAGCAACATCAATCTTAGAACATAATGGATACTAGGGATCAAACCCTAACAAAACTAACTCGATTACATGGTAAATCTCATCCAACCCATCATCGTCCAGCAAGCCTACGATGAGATTACTCACGCACGGCGGTGAGCATCATGAAATTGGTGATGGAGGACGGTTGATGATGACGATAGCGACGGATTCCCCTCTCCGGAGCCTCGAACGGACTCCAGATCAGCTATGCCGAGGAAGATTAGGGTTTGGTGGTGGCTCCCCAAAAGTGAATATAAGGAGTTGGCGTTGAGGTCGGTGGAGTCCCTAGGGGCCCATGAGGCAGGGGGCGTGCCCCAGGGGGGCCTGCACCCTCGTGGACAGGGTGTGGGCCCCCTGATGCTGATTCTTTTGCTAGTATTTTTCACTAATTCCAAAACATGTCTCCGTGGTTTTTCAGGTCATTCTGAGAACTTTTATTTCTGCACAAAATAAACACCATGGCAGTTCTGTTGAAAACCGCATCATTCCGGGTTAGTTCCATTCAAATCATGCAAGTTAGAGTCCAAAACAAGGGCAAAAGTGTTTGGAAAAGTAGATATGTTGGAGACGTATCAAGCCTCGCCGAAGTGTGCTTGCCGGGGAACCCATCGACGGACTCATACCAGCATTTTGCTCAGGATTACCCACAACGGGGGAAATACTGGACCATGTGTCGCGTGGTAATCATCGACGTCGACGATGCCGAGGCTAAAGGAGTTCAACTGCTGACGAGGTGGAGGGATAGGAGGGAGGGAGCTCATTCCCGCATGCCTTGTGCCCCTTTCCTCCGGACGATGCTCAGACGGCGATAACGCCATACGAGCCGCTAGAGTTAATCTATGGCCATCGATGGTAGCTTGGGTTTGTCAAGTTTCCAACCCTCTAAAACCCCCTCCTACAAATGCCATGGGCCTCCTTTTATAGATTAAGGGGTCACCACAGAGGGAAAATAGTCATTACCCACTGATCTGATAGCAAACAGTGCTTTCGTACCTAACTCTGCAGGCTGACAAGGTGCATTGAATGCACCGCTCAGTGTCACATCGCTAGCTGCCCGGCAAGGCCTGCCGGGCTTATCTTGCTAGCTCCGCACTTGTTCTCTTGACACATCGCTAGACGGGTGTCACCTGTGGGTTTCTTCTGTAGGAGATGGCTGCCATGTGGCAAATGCTGCCACTTAATCATCTTGCGGCTTGACACCGCACTGATTGGCGACGTGGGTCGCACTTGCGCGATTGGCGGGGTGGTCAGCCCCCCGCAAGCCCCGTCAGGCACTGCCGGGGAGTCTTGGTTGCTTTCTTCTAGTGATGGCCTGGCCCCTTGCCGGGCTCGCCTGCCCAGCAAGGGAGGCCCTTTTCTTGCCAGTATCCTATTCCTTTTGTTCGATCTTGATTCCTGTGAACTGCATGTTGGTTCTTCAAGTCTCTTGATCCTTCAATCTCTGTCTTGAGCTGGTCTTGTCCATGCACGAGTCAGGGGAAAATGCCTGCCCCTATATATTTTCCCCGACATTTGGCGATCCTTTATGGATTGTAAGCTAAAGGAAGGTGATCTATTCAGCCTGCATGTGATCACCATGATCGGATATGTGCAAGCTTTGGATCGGTTGGGCTTCTCGCTCTTGGATGAGCTGGCTACATATGCAGTTCTGGGTTCTCTTCCGCCTAGCTATGGGACGTTCATCTCGAACTATCATATGCACGACATGGATAAGAAGCTCACTGAATTGCATGGGATGCTCAAGGTGGCAGTGCAAGATATTAAGAAAGGCACGCATCAAGTGTTGATGGTGCAGAAATCGGCTAAGTTCAAGAAGAGTTGGTCCAAGAAGAAGCCTAAGGCAAAGGGCACAGAGATGGTAACCTCCACCATTGTGCCGAAGTCTAGACCGGACTCAAAGACCATTTGCTACCATTGCTAGGAAACTGGTCACTGGAAGAGGAACTATAGCAAGTGGCTTGCGGAGCATGGCAAGAAGGCCAGAAATGTTGCTTCAGGCAAAGGTACACTTGTTACATATGTTATAGACATTTACCTTGCTGACATACCTAGTAGCTCTTGGGTATTTGATACCGGATCGGTTGTTCATATTTGCAACTCGATGCAGGGGCTGGTAAGTACTAGGCGTGTGGCACAAGGGGAGATTGACATCAAGGTCAGCAACAAAGCAAGAGTTGCTGCATTGGAGGTCGACACGATGCAGCTCCAACTTCCTTCTGGATTTATTTTGGAATTGAATAATTGTTATTACATTCCTGCACTTAGTCAAAACATTATTTCTGCCTCATGCTTGATGAGTCAGGGTTATGAATTCAATTTAAAGGACAATGGTTGTTCGTTTTATTTGAATGGTATGTTCCACGGCTATGCGCCCATAGTTGATGGGCTATTTATATTGAATCTAGAACAGGAACCGGTCTATAACGTGAAAGTCAAGAGGCATAAGCCTAATCAGATAAATCCGACATACTTTTGGCATTGCCGGCTTGGACACATTAGTTTGAAACACATGAAGAACCTCCATGATGATGGGCTCCTAACTTCCTCCGACTTTGAGTCGTTCGAGACATGTGAATCATGCTTGCTCGGCCAGATGACTAAGTCTCCTTTTGCAAAGAGTTGTGAGAGGGCGTCCGAGCTATTGGAGCTTATACACAGTGATGTGTGTGGTCCAATGAGCACAACTGCCAGAGGTGGCTATCAGTACTTCGTGACTTTTACCGACGACTTGAGTAGATATGGATATATCTATTTGATGAGGCACAAGTCAGAAACTTTTGAAAAGTTCAAAGAGTTTCAGAACGAGGTTGAGAATCAGCTCGGCAAGACTATAAAGTTTCTACGATCTGATCGTGGAGGTGAGTACATGAGCCAGGAGTTTGATGATCATCTAAAAAGCCGAGGTATAGTACCTCAGCTCACACCTCCGGGTACGCCACAGATAAACGGCGTGTCGGAACTGAGGAATAGGACCTTGTTGGACATGGTCCGGTCTATGATGAGCAAAACGGATTTACCCTTGTCAGTCTGGGGATAGGCTCTAGAAACTGCAGCTTTCACACTTAACAGGGTACCATCAAAATCCGTAGACAAGACACCACATGAGATGTGGACCTGGAAGAGTCCCAGTTTGTCTTTTCTAAAGATTTGGGGTTGTGAAGCATTTGTCAAGAGACTTATGTCAGACAATCTTACACCCAAGTTGGATAAATGCATATTCGTGGGATATCCGATGGAAACTTTGGGATATAGCTTCTACAACCGGGAAGAGAACAAAGTGTTTGTTGCTCGGAACGGTGTTTTCCTTGAGAAATAGTTTCTCAGTCGGGAAGCTAGTGGGAGGACGGTCTGACTCGAAGAAATTTGAGGACCACTCGGGGATGGCTCGGCGGGTGATGAGATCATACCGGAGTCAGTCAGGGAACCCGTAGTGGAAGCGGCACCGGAACCACGGAGGTCGGAAAGATTGCGCAGAGTGCGTGATGTATTGTTGCTAGAAAGCGATGAGCCGGCCACGTATGCGGAAGTGATGGTGAGCCCAGACTCCAAGGCATGGCTAGAGGCCATAAGATCCAAGTTAAAGTCCATGGATGAGAATCAAGTCTGGGACTTGGTTGATCGGCCACCTGGCATAAAAGCCATTGGTTGCAAATGAGTCTTTAAGAAGAAAACCGATGTGGATGGAAATGTTCAGATCCACAAAGCTCGGCTTGTCACTAGGGGTTATGGACAAGTTCAAGGAAATGACTATGATGAGACTTACTCACCAGTAGCGATGTTGAAGTCGGTGAGGATCGTACTAGCTATAGCTGCATATTTTGATTACAAGATATGGCAGATGGATGTCAAGACGGCTTTCCTTCACAGAAATTTAACCGAGGACGTGTATAATACAGCTCGAGGGTTTTGCCTATCTGACTAGCACTAGTAAGGTATGCAAGGTCAAGAGATCCATTTATGGGTTGAGGCAAGCATCTCGGAGATGGAACATTCGTTTTTGTGAGGTATTTACTGGTCTTGGGTTCATCAAAAGCGAAGAGGACGCTTGTTTATACAAGAAGTTAAGTGGGAGCTCAATAGTGTTTTTGATCCTGTATGTGGATGATATATTGTTGATCAGGAATGATGTTTCGATGCTGAACTCGGTGAAGGAGTCATTGAATGGCAAGATTTCGATGAAGGACCTTGGTGAGGCCGCGTATATATTAGGCATTAAGATCTATAGAGATAGATCGAGGAGGCTTCTCGGCTTAAGCCAGAGCACGTACATAAATAAAGTGTTGAAGCGGTTCAACATGAGTGAGGAGAACAAAGGGTTCTTGCCACTCTCACATGGTATAAGGCTAAGCGAGACTCAGAGTCCTTCAACATCTGATGAGCGAAGCAGGATGAGTAGGATTCCGTATGCCTCAGCAATCGGATCCATCCTCTATGCCATGATATGTACAAGGCCTAATGTTGCTTTTGCAATAAGCCTAACAAGTAGATACCAGGCGAACCCAGGTAAGAGTCACTGGGTAGCGGTAAAGACTATTTTGAAGTACCTGAAAAGACCTAAAGAGATGTTCCTAGTTTATGGAGGTGAGGAAGAGCTCGTCATAAGGGGTTATGCCGATGCTAGCTTCCAAACCTACAGAGATGATTGTCGATCACAGTCAGGATTCGTGTACGTCATGAATGGAGGAGCAGTGAGCTGGATGATTTCAAGCAAGATACGGTGGCCGATTCTACCACAGAAGCCGAATACATTGCGGATTGTGAAGCTGCAGAGGAAGGTGTTTGGATCCGGCATTTTCTGGATGATCTTGGTATTTTCCCAGCCTCGGTAAAACCGTTGGACCTTTATTGTGATAATTCTGGTGCCATCGCACAAGCGAAGGAGCCGAGAATCACCACAAGGTTAGACACATAGATCGTAAGTATCACCTGATACGAAAGATCGTAAAGAATGGTGATGTAGAGTTATGAAAAATTCACACGGATGCAAATGTTGTAGATCCGTTGACTAAGCCGCTTCCACAATCCAAGCATGAGGGGCACGCTAGAGCTATGGGCATTTGATGTCTATTTGATTGACTCTAGTGCAAGTGGGAGACTGTTGGAGATATGCCATAGAGGCAATCATGTATGATGGTATTTCCTATGTGTTTATGAATAAAGATAGTCCTTGGACATTATCAATGATGTGTATCAGCAAGTACGTGACTTGTTTGTGGGACTATGCATTGTATGATGATATCCTAAAAGGTCCCTAGTCGAAAGGGCTGTGTGGACGCGCAACCGACTAGCCTAGCATATGACATGGCAGATGGCTTGGTCTCACTAGCCATGGAGCATTGGATGCTAACCGGATAATATGGACTTGGAAGGATCTGGTCGGATTCGATGTAGTTGGATCCGAGTCGAGATAAGGTCCGAGTCGGACAGACCCAACTATGAGACGTACCGATATGTCATTTGAGTCTCTAGTACAACATACATTCTATGTCCTAAGACCTGAGCTGGCGCATGTACTCGGGATGGTGACAGACCTACTTTGGGCCAACGAAACGCTACTCCGTGATTGGGTAGTTACAAACGTAGGTTTCAGTTTTGTCCAGACCCATGCTGCGAGACATGGTCTAGCAAGATGGGATTTGCCCCTCCGATCAGGAGAGATATCCTCTGGGCCCCTCGTGTGATCTGACCAGGATAAGCATGGCCATGTGACAAGGATTATGAGATAATCCGGTTTGTGGTCGGCATCGCTGGAACGTGAAAGAGGTCGGGCTAGCACAAGGATGATAGACTCGCCTTGAGACCAACAACATATATCGTTTGGCAAAAGGAATGGAAGTGTGATGTACAAGTTTGCTAACCGGCTTCATGCCTACTTCGTGGTCGGCACGCCTTGCTAGAGGCTGCTACCAGCCGAGCAGGTTGGAGGTGATCCGACCTGTGACCAAGCCGACTTGAACATAAGGGGTCGCGCGCTTAAGGGACGGAACCTGTGAGGACGGATCGGACTCCACGAGTCAGATGTGATCCTACTCGAACTCGGATCCCTGCTTAACAGATTTTGTGCTTTAGGGTCCGTGCGAGGCCCAAGTTTTGAGTCCCCGACGGACGCTTATATAAAGTGGAGGTGCGGCACACTCATGGGGCTGATCAGTTCGTCGCTATCACTAGGTTTTGCATGTGTTGCAAATAGCCACCTCCACTCGCTGCCGACTGTCTGATCGGACCTAGCAGTCCGCCGCATGGTGTTCCTCCCGCACGCGTGGATACCGTTAGAGGCGGTGCACTTGCGCCGCTCCGACGAACCTGTATGAGGGATTTGACAACTGACTGTTCGAGCGAGATCGGACAAGGAGGTGACGAACCACGCGGACGCACTGCCCCAACTCTTATTCCGTTGCACGACACTGAGCGTCTAGTGGTAATGATCTGTGATCCATCTCCCGTAGCATGTTCCTGGTTGTTCTGCGCATAGGAAAATCTTATTTTGCAGTCGATGCACCCTACCTTAGAGCCCAACAGCAGCAGGTGCATGGTGGTCAAAGAGCTCACTTTCTGGTGAGAACGAGCGGCCTTGCTGATCGCACATGTCCTGTCGAGCCTGCGAGGTGGACAGGATGGACGCGTCCCGTCGAGCCTGGACGGTGGACTGTTCGCACGCGTCCCGTCGAGCCTGGACAGCGGACTGCTCGCACGCGTCCCGTCGAGCCTGGACGGTGGACTTCTTGCGCTCGTCCTGTCTAATCAAACAGCTGCATGCATGCCACTGAGTATGGTTAAATTTTGACACGGTTCATATAATACAACCGTTTGCGATATTAACGTGTCAGCTATTTGTTTCAAAAAGGACTTCGTTAGCTATTAATGTGTGCACCTTGTCTCAAACTAGACGATTTTTTTACCACGACATATATGTGCCATGTCATGAAACCATGCCAAGTTTCATGTTTTTGGGTGAGTTTTTGATTTACTGGGATTTAAAAACCGAGATTCCCAATGTTTCAAGACGACGAGAAGTTTGTAATTCATTCCCATTCCTTAAATCAGACCTAAACAAGCACCCAATGACACATGTACGATTTCCCACCCATTTTGCTACACTGGAGCATGTGCTTGGAGTTCAAATTTGAATTATGCACTACATTAAATGCCTACAAAACTAAATTAATATATACAATGGCCAAACGAACCCTGAACACTTTCAAATTTCAGCACGACACTCCTGTTATTCAATGTTAACTGTAGAAAACAAAGTTCAAACAGAGCAAAGGCATCGATTATCGTACACCCACGAGAGGGGCATGTTTCCCTACCAGAAGCATGAGGGTTGCGACAGGCTCCAGTTCATAAGAGGCTTGTAATATAGCTTCGCCCAAATTGGACAATTATATGTACTATGTAGTAACACACCATGCCAAGTTTCATGATTTCCTGGTGAGTTTTGGATTTATAGAGATTTAAAAACCGAGATTCGCAATGTTTGTGGCCAAGCCAGGATGGCGAGATGGTTGAATTCATTCTCATTCGTTCCATGGGACCTAAACATGCACCCCAAGGACACATGTACGTTTTTTCTAGCCATTTTGGTGCACTGGAGCATGTATTTGTAGTTCGAATTTGAATTATGGACATTAAATGCCTAGAAAACTCAATTAATGAATAAAAAAGGTCAAACGAACCCTGAATAGTTTCAAAGTTCAGCGTGAATCTCCTGTTGTTCCATTTTGCGTGTAGAAAAAAATACGAGGCTAGAAGAGGGAGCGATTATCATTTGGCACACAAGGGGACACGTTTCCGTATCGAAACCACGAGGGTTCTTGCGACAGGCTCCGGTTTGTAAGAGGTTTGTAATAAAGCTTGGACCAAATTGGAAATGTTTTTACCACGACATAGCACTACAAAAAAAAGACACATCCGTGACATTTGTGGTGGCTCCTACTTCCATGACTAAAAATCATGATAGAAAATGGGCTTTTCGTCCTGGGCGGGCCGGAGACGCAGCTGCATGAAATTCTTTGGGCCGTCCATGACGGAAAAAATCATGGTTGAAGGGAGGGCGAGGAAAATTTCGGGGAGTTCCCAGTTACGGTGGGTGGTCGGGGCCGAGCTATGCACGGAGGTTTGCGCGCTTCTCACGTACGCGCGTGTGTGCGAGGCGTTGAGCTCTAACTGAACCCAAGCGAGGCGTCGGGCTCTAACTGAACCTGAGTTATTGCACTAGCTACATTACTGAACCCCGATCCCTTGCAGTTGAGTGAAACCTGAGTGATTCCTCCGCTACTGCTGCTAACTGAAGCCGATCGAAACTGCATCTTGATGAACAGTGAGCGTTCTTGGGGGTTGGATGAACAGTTCCAGGTGGGGGTTGGATGAATAGGACCCCGTGGTAGTAGCTAGAGGCCGTTGCCGATGGATGAACAGGACCCCGATCGAGGCAGTTGTGGGTGGATGAATAGGACCCTTGGAGGGCTGGATGAACAGCAGCCGGTGGAGGGCTGGTTGAGCAGGAGTTGGTGGAGGGCTGGATGAACAGTAGCCCGTGTAGGGGTGGTTGAACAGGACCCCGTGGAGAGGGTTGACTGAATAGTGGCTGGTGGAGGAGCGGTGGAGGTTGGATAAATAGGAGCCCGTGGATGAACAGTAGCTGGTGGAGGCAGGAGAGAGACGCCGTGGATGAACAGTCACAGGTGGAGGCTAGAGGAGGTCGAAGGTGGAGATGAACAGTAGCCCGTGGAGTCCCGTTTTGCGGTACGCGACACCCCTCCCGATGAACAGGACCCTCATTTCGACCTAGTGCTCCAACACAAGTCCGTTTCCTCTGTTTTGCGGTACGCCACACCCCTCCGGATCAATAGGACCCCGTTTCGACCATAGGAGGTCCAAGAGAAGTCCGTTTCCTCCGTTCTGCGGTACACCACACTCCTCCCGGTGAACAAGATCCCGTTTCGACCTTAGGCGGTCGAACACAAGGCCGTTTCCTCCGTTCTGCGGTACGCCAGGCCTTGTTTTGGCTGTTCCGTCCAAGCCGGTTGGCTCCCGATGAACAGGACGCATTTTGTTGCCTCCCAATGAACACGACGACGTAGTTTCTCCTTTCCGACCAAGCCGGTTGGCTGCCGATGAATAGGACGCTGTCGCTTCCTCTCCATGTACACGAGCCCTGGCAGTACATATGCGCGAGTAGGCGTTCGAGACCCCACCCGTATGTACGTACGTGGTCGTATTTACTTTCTTGCACCCTAGCTCTACGTACGTGTACACGATATTGATGAGATTGCATGACATGATGCGTTCGCGCCTCTGCTACGACACGTGCCCTTCCATACTCTGACATGGTTCGTCACTGCAGCCTGCACACAGACCGATCGTATGTGCGTACACATTCGTGACCAGAATGACAATGCTACGTACGCTTTGACCAGGTGGGTCCTGACTGTCAGGGAGGATAAGGAGGCACTTCCTTGCGTGCGAAGATGTAGCTGGTGGGACCCAGAAGTAAGGGGGGAAACGTCTTTTTTGCACAATACGGTGGCCCGTCCGGTGGGTCCCTGCTGGCAGGTGGACGAATCATTATTTTACGCGTAATAAGGTTGCACTTCTTTGCTGCGGCCGTGGACCCAGTTGTCAGCCTCTCCACGTATAGTACTCTTCCGATGGAAGTTGTTCCTTCACCACATTGACCACGCCGCGCCGAGAGCAACACGTGGACGACGGCGAGGCCTAGGAAGGGGAAGACACGACAGTGGATGCCCACGTGGAGAGGAGTACGAGGGTTGACTGGTTCGGCTGCGGTGTGAGGCTACCGTCGCCGCAGAATAATAGGGGTTGTGGGTGAGTAGAGGGATGGCCTGGCCAGCGGTGGGAGTAGTAGGGGTTGTAAGGCCTCCGCGGTAGCACAGCCGGCGAAGGTAGGCAGGAGCAGGCGACACGATCGGCGCTAGTTTGGGCGGCTGGAGCAAGAAGACTAGAGGTTGAAGAAGCACTACAAACGTTGGATGGACATCGTACGGTCACTGGAGCATGAATCGTTCATATTGACTAAGTTGACAAAGCCTTCCATGAACATAAACTTAGTAGGCCCACAAGTCAGCCTCTCACTATGGTGGCACCCAGCTTGCGGGGGGAGTATTCATTTTCTGTGCGTAATAAGGAGGCACTTCCTTGCATGCAAAGTTATTGCTGGTGGGTCCGAGCTGTCAGCGGGGGGAACGTTTTTTTTGTAACAAGGATGCACTTCCTTGTGCGCGAATATGTAGCTAGTGGGTCCCAGCTGTCAGGGGGAGAAAACATTATTTTTCATGGTAAAAAGGATGCAGTTGCATGCATGCGTCCATGGGTGTGGTGCGTCCCCACTGTCAGCCTCTCACATACAGTCATCTTCCGATGACTATCGTTTGTTGACCATGTTGACCACACCGTGCAGAGCGCACCCAGCCGGTGGACGACTGCGAGGCCCCAAACTAGAACGCCCTGGAGATGGGGAAGATGCGACAGTGGAGTCGCAGACAGAGAGGTGTGGGAAACATGACTGGTTCAGGTGCAGGGTGGCACTGGTACGCGTCGGTGCTATACAAACAGTTTTTAACCCCTTTCCATGATGGAATTTGGAACCGTTGTCTAGTGAGTGACGGTGATAGGGGGGTCCTTCCCACACGACCCAAAAACCGTCGGGACAAAGATCCAAGATGCATATACAGTACTCCTACTCGTTTGTGATTGCATTGCCATCACAGTCGGTATTCTGTGGTGCTACGATTACGATGTGTGGCCCATCACAAATGGTTCACTATTATAGAACATGTATGATAAGCATACAATCACACACATTCGCTTTTCCCAAACTATGTGCGATAACTAATTAAGAAGATTAGCTAATCATCGTACGAGTGTCGAAAAGGATTACGAACTATCGGACCGTCGTAACATCGTCGTACACGACAACTATCGCACCCACTATTCTGTGATGCAACATTTATGATGCATACTTCATCAGAAACAATTCATGGTTGCGAATCATGTAGGATAAGGCAACTAACACAAACGTTTAGTTTTCCCGCACAGTTTGTGATATTATCTGACATCGCACACGCTTTGCAAATGGCAACTGTGTGCACGCTTGGACACGTTTTGTCTCTGTGAACCATCTTAGATTATGGTGTATATCGAAAACGTTTGTGTTTTACCAACCGTGTGTGCCGTAACGACCTGGAGAACGTAATTTCACCGTAATTTAATTGCTGCTATTTCAAATTATACCGGGTTTGAATTTGAATTTGAATGTATGCTATAGCTCTATTCATATCCATCAGGTTCAAACAACCAATGCATTACTCGATTCATAGGTACATATTTTCAAGAATTACATAAGAACCAAATAAAGAATGATGAACCACAGTTGTATACTTGTACTATTAAAGACAGTAAAGAAAGAGGCGAAATATATTCTGGTTGCTGAACAAGGTGAATCGGAATGCCCATATTGTGCCCTCCTCCACGCAGAAGGCACGCATGACTCTAGTACAACCCCTTGTGATGTTCGACCACCCATCCTTCACGGTCTTCATGAAAACATCTAGATAATCATCGTGTTCTGGTAGAAATACTTTAACTTTTGCATGCCCACCAATCTTGTAGTTTGAGAGGTATTCTTGAGTAAACTGCTTTGGCAACCACTGCAAACGAAAAAGATTCAATCATTGTCATCTAACACAACACATTATGGGCAGTAAAAAGAAGGCTCCAGAGTTCTTACTTACCATCCTGCAGTTCGCTGTTGTCTTGGATAAAGTGTAAACAAATAGTTTAATTGCCATCTTTGGACCCATTTTACTAACAATCTTTATCAGCTTCCTCACATGATGTTGGTTCATCGATATCTCACTACCCCATACGCAGAAAGGGTCGAAGCCCGGATCATTACCAATGACATATGTACCTAAAAGCACCAAGTTAATATTAGAAGCTAAACAACAATTGCACAATGATGTAGTAAAACACTCTTTTATAATATCTTATAACATCCAATATACTCACATATTAGATGAATTAACATCTTATATTATGGGCCAAAAGGAGTGTGTTGCATTCTTACAAATTATCGACTGATTAACTGCTGCTGTATCCATGGGTTACAGTTAGTTTGAGCTAGTTCAGGCTCGAATAGCCCTAAAGTATATCTAAACATGAGGGCTAGTTTGAGCTAGTTGCATCTACAACCCACCCAAAAAAATTATCCAACCCAAGCGGTGCTAATTGGAGCTAGTTCTCCTAGTTCATTTATTGTCAATCTAACCCTGCCATCCAAACAACTCTTTGGATGGAGTTAGTTTAGGGTTAGTCATGAGCTAGAAACTAACTCTAACCTCTGGCTAAGTTGAGTATCCAAGCAGGGTTGTGTTGTTGTTGTTGTTGTTGCTGCTGCCCTTCTACGTATATCTAGACATTACCAGAACATTAATGTAACACTCTTCCTTGTTGCTATGTAGCCTAGGATTGTATATTTAGACATTAAGTACAGTGCATGTTGCTATGTATCCTGAGATATATTACATATGGCCCTAGTTAACCTAACGATAAATGGGTTGCAGATATATTCAGTTAAAAGTCCGATTCACCAATTAGTGCCTTATCAGCACCCGACCTATATGGTAGCAGCTACCGATATCCTCAATAGTGAGCATATATAAGCCATGGGATGAAACTAACCTCGATGGAAAACAACAGTCGTTCCAAAAATTGTCTTGTGTAGGTACATCGAGAAGCATGTTAAGCACAACAGGCTAAACATCAACCAAAATTATCCATGGCAGACAAAATAATGTCCAAAAGACAGCTTCTGTGCGTAGGTTTAAGCACACTAGTAAAGCAAAACTAGTGGAAAGGTGTGTTAACTGCAACAGGCCTAACATTTAACAACAAGCAAACATAGTCATTCAAACTGGTATTTTGCCGGTCTTAACTACAAGATGCAACAACCATATGTAGTCATTCATAGTGGTATTGTTGAAACTGGTACTGATGAAATTGAGCTGCATAGTTCATACTTGCACATATTGAACATCACGTTGTGAATAACTGGAATAAACAAGGCATACTACGGACAACCAAAGATAGCATTTGAAACTGGACATATGCTAACTACAAACAACCGAACAATCCAAAAACTTTAAAAGAGGCGTATGCTAGCTATAACAGGCTTAACCGAAAGCAAATATATGCATTCCTACTGGTATGTATAAAACTGGATTGATGAAATGTACTGCACAGTAAATAATTGCACATATAGAGCATCACATTGTGAAGAACTCAAATAAACAAGGCATACTACAAAAACCAGATATAGCAATTAAAGCTGGACATATTCTCACTACACTACAAAAGGGACTTGACAAAAAAAATCATGGGTTTCCCCCTATGAAGAGGCACGACAAATAAAATCATGGGTATCCTCACTTGTCACGGATAGGCTCGTTCCTATGGGAAGAGCACGGACCTTGGATGCGCTCCATGTTGTCGCAGATGGGCTCCTTCCGCTTGGAAGAGCATGGCTGTAGGGTGCCCACCCTGATATCACAGACGGGTGCTTTCCCCTTGGAAGAGCAGGTGGGCTCTTTTCCCTTGGAAGAGCCGGAGAGATGGCCCTCCTCGTGGTCGTTGTCGACCAGGTCTAACTTGGAAGCTGTGCATCCCAAGCCAGCGTCGCAGAACGTGTCCTTCAGAAATGACAAAAGGGGCTCGATGGCAATGTAGGATGGCAAATTGTTGACAGCGAGCCAGAGGAGATCACCGGCGGGGCCATGGATGAGATCGACTGCGATTGAACCCGAGGGGTTGGGGTGGGGCACTTAACCTATGACATAGCCCGCCTCAGGGGTTGGGGATGACCTCGATGTTATAGCCGGCGGCTGAAGACATGCCCGCATACTCTAGCCCGCTGCTTGAGTGCCTGATGCGAGTAACGGTCGTCAGCTTCCTCGGCCACGTCGGGCAAAAAGACCGCGATACACCTCTTTTGGGCCTGTCGCTCCTGGAGCTCCACGGGAAGCATAGCCGGGCTTAGGCTTCGACACTCTAGAGTGGGGGATGGGGATGGGGATCTGTGGGAAAGGGGGCGTTTGGCAGGCATCATCTAAGAAACTCAGGGTGGCCTAGGTATGGAGATCGGTGGGTAAGCTTCACGGGCAAACCGGCACATGTTGACGATGGAGGCCTTGCGGCGGCGGTGGCGGCGGCGGGAACTTGCTAGGGTTTCGAGCGAGGGAGGGTGTGTGTGTGTGTGCACACACGCACGCCCGGTAGGTTTTGGTGTGTGTGTGTGGAGGGGGCGGGGGGTGTGTTTGAGGAAATGACGCGGGTACTGAAAATTTTACTAAGCAGGAGTCAAACGCGGGAGTGAAATGCCGGGGTTATTGAAAATTTTGATGCGGAGCATCACACATGGTCCGGAGATAACAAACGTGTGTTATGAAACACAAAAACCCTCGAGGTGGGCAGATATTTTTTAGGGATGCAGGCGGGATTGGGAACAAGAAACACGAAACACGGTTGAAACACAATAACCGTGTGTTATCAAACAGAAAAAAGCTGCAGACGGGTAGATATTTTTGAGAGGGGAATCCTCATGGAGCCCAATGCACATGGTTAGTTTGAGTGAACCGTGTCTGTTGCGTCACCCGACTTGTGTAATGTTCATAAATTTGGCGAAAAATGACGCGGGAGAGGGTCAGAACACGAACACACTTGCATGTGGACCAAATTTATGTATGAAAAGGGTGGTTTGATTTTCAAATACCAAAAGCAATTTCGATGTGGAACCTATCTCGCAAAGCGCACGGTATTGCTTGCCCCCACCCCCCTCGTGTCGGCACGAAGGGAATCCTAAGCTATGAATGCATGCCCCCTTCCCCCCAACCGAGGTTCACCTAGCAAAGTGCGAAGTAGCTACCAGCCCCCCCTCATGTCCGCATGAAGGGAATCCTAAGCTATGAATGCATGCCCTCTCCCCCCCAACCGAGGTTCACCTAGCAACGTGCAAAGTAGCTAGCAGCCCCCCACCCTCGTGTCGGCACGAAGGGAATCCTAAGCTATGAATGCATGTCCCCCAACTGAGGTTTACCTAGCAAAGTGCAAAGTAGCTAGCAGCCCCCCCTCCCTCGTGTCGGCAAGAAGGGAATCCTAAGCTATGAATGCATGCCCCCCCAACCGACATTCACCTAGCAAAGTGCGAAGTAGCTAGCAGCCCCCCTCGTGTCGGTACGAAAGGAATCCTAAGCTATGAATGCATGCCCCCGCCAACCGAGGTTCACCTAGCAAAGTGCAAAGTAGCAGCCCCCCACACACACACTTTCAGTCGGCAGGCCAGAGAGGCATATCTTACCAAGATGGATCGTAAAACGCACCAGGAATAATCCACCTTGGTCATACAACCTCTCTCTTGTTGTTGGTCAAAGTGATGGCCATCCATGCAACCCCGGAGATGGGCTAGCTCGCCAATAATCACGCAAGTAGCTAGTCCCTGAAGACAACCACTGTATGCATGTGGCCCAAACATATGTATGGAGAGGTGTGTTTTTAAGTACACAATGGAAAAACTTTGATGTTGCATCGTGATTTCGAGCTAGAAATCCCCACACTGAATGAGGGTTAGGTTGACGATGCATATGTATGTTACACCACACTTCAATCCAACGACGGGGATTCATGCATGCATGCGTGAATAGTATATGCGCTCAAACTTAATTAGGTCTGAATCTCACCATGACCTATACTACGATAACACGAACGACATGAAGAATCTTCCATGGTAACCTATCTTGTTGTTAGTCAAGGTGATCATGGATGTCTACGCGGGCCCACGAATATATAGGCTTGTCGCCGATACCCACGCGAGGGAGTGTACCGTTCGAAGGCAACCACTACATGCATATGTATGGAGGTGATGCGTGCATGCATGTTTGAATACCATTTCACAACATTGATGTGGCGCGTGCGTCAAAAATCGTACACTCCAACACAGAGTGAGATCGGTTCATGACGTGTCGTTGTACTATCCACATCGACTCCAGTATTCATGCGTACACATGCATGTGTGTATGTTGTATCTGTATCCTGCATGTCATCTGTCGGTGTACACAAGTAGGGGCTGTTTTGCACCCCTTTACTTGTGCACAGACAGTCAGAGCCGCACCTGCGGCCACACTGAGCAGGGCAGAAGAGGGAAGCCGGAGCACAATGCAATCAAAGCAACACCAAGACCCGAGACACAAAGACCAAGAGGGCGAGGTGGACTCCCCGGCAAGACCCTTGCCGGGCCAACTTGCCCGACGCCAGCAGAGTGCGCCACCCTTGAGCCCAAGGGTTCCAACACCATCAACCACATTGGAACCAAGGCTCGGGAGGCGCCTCCATGGTGGCATGCGCATCTTTGTGAAGATCATAAACACACAAGATCAGAAGAGGACCAGAAGACGACGATTCCCGGCGGGATCCTTGCCGAGGAGATCCACGAGACCCCTGGCAAGACCCTTGCCGGGGACGACTGCAATGCTACGGCAAGACCCTTGCCGAGGCCCCGGCAAGACCCTTGCCGAGGACATCAATAGGGCCGCAGCCAGGCCCACATCTGCCAAGACTCCACCGCTGTTCCCATGTAGCTGCCAGCTCAACCAGCTGGGAAGGCACCTGCGTGGCGACGTGCGGCCTCCACATCGATTCAGCTACCACCTTCGTGGTGGCATGCAGATCTTCGTGAAGACTCCACCACCACGCCAGCCCAGCAGCCATCCAATGTGGCGCTACAACGCCTCATCAGCTCGGACGCGCGTCGGAGCCATGCGAGGCGGCGACAGCTGGGACAAGCTTCCTTGCCATCCCCGATAAAGCAAGAGGAGCACGTCGGCCGCGCATTAAATGCGTTTGTCCGACAGTGCCAGAGGATAGACTCAGCTGTTGTACACCTTTCCACCTCCTATGTGCCACTGTGGCAACCCCTTTTGTCTATAAAAGGAGGCCCGAGGCGTCCAGGAGAAGGATTCGGATCTTTTGGACAAGTTACACCCCGTAGCTAGTTCAGGAACTAAAGAACACTCGAATACACACCAAAGCAGGACTAGGGTATTAAGCATCCTCGCGGCCCGAACCTGGGTAAACGATCTTTGTGCTGATCACCAGACCCGCTCTTTGCACAACCTCGCGCCCACCAACTGTAGAAAGGATCCCAGTGATTCCATTGGTGTTGATTTCCCCCGACATCTTTGGCGCGCCAGGTAGGGGGCGCAGTTGTGAAAATCCGGTCTAGTAGTTAGTCTAGCAGTTCTTCATCGCCATGGCTCCCAAAAAGAAGACGATCACGGCGATCGGTTCATCGGGAGCCAAACAGCCCGTACCAGTGCGGGCGAGTGGTGGGGCAGTCGCAGACGGAAGCCGAGGCGCGGCCTGCGAACACCCACATCGCTCTGGCAGTCAAAGCCAGGCGAGCGGTGTTGTTCGTGCGCGAGACGACGAGCCGCACACCGCCAAATCCAAAGACGGAGCCAGGCCCCCGCAGGCGGCGCAGGGCCCTCCAAGGGCAGCATCATGCCACCCATGGGCGGCACGGCGACATCCAAGACGCCTACGCCAGCGCCCACGACGCGCTCTTCCCAGGTCGTGCGCGACGAGCAGCGTCGCCACGCTGATGACCCCGGGTGCCGCCGTGGAAAGAGTCTTGTGCCTTATTCGCGGGACGTAGAAGACCAGCAAGCACGCCGAGGTGCTAGCGAGAATGACGCGCAGCCGCAGGGCCATGATAGAGCTCGTTCTAACGTAGTTAGAAGTCGGAGCGCATCACGGTCCACACAGCTTTCGCCACCACCCACGCTAGCAGAAGCTTTGGCACGTGCACAGTTGCTCCTCGACTTTCCTCCTACTGCGGAAAAGCTTGACGAGTGGAGAGCCACCATCCGAAGCCTTGTCGGCGTCGCCAACAAAGATGAGCCTTGGCCAGCAGGGCCCTCGGGCCGGCGCTTCGTCGAACCACCACATGCCAATGGTGGAAGGACTGGAGGTGCTGCAGCCATGGTGCACTCTCCCCCCCCCCCCGCACCGGCCACCGCGGGCGTCGGTCCGTCGTGACAACTCATGTGATAACATTTCCATAGCATCGTCCGACCTAGGGACCCACCGCGACCAGCGCCAAGTTCTTCGGGAGCGAGCCCATGAAGACACTCGAACCACCATCGAGCGCCGGCGCAAAGCACGCCACCAGTCAGATAGGCGGGCGGGGCCCACAATGGACCACCCGGCACCGGGGGGCTCCGGCGGCCTACCCTACGAGGTGGGTTGCCCAGCCTTTACCCGTGAGCTGCGGCAGTTCCAGTGGCCCTCCCACCGCACGTTCAAGCCTAACGTCGGCGACAAGTACAACGGCAAGACCCACCCGTCGGAGTTCCTCAGCATCCACACCATTGTGATGCAAGCTGCCGGAGCCCGCGACGACAAGGTGCTTGCCAATTACTTCCCGTTGGCACTTAAACCCAATGTCATGTCATGGTTGATGCACTTGCCGGCGGATTCCATTTCTTCTTGGTCGGATTTGTGTCATGAGTTCGTTGGTGCCTTCACTGGAGGCCACCAAGCTCATGGCCAGGCGAGCGATCTGCATATCATCCCCCGGAAGGAAGGTGAAAACCTGAGCAAGTACATACAGAGGTTCAGCCGAGTGCGGTACCACATTCCAGATGTTCATCCCGCCGCCATGATCAGCGCATTCCATCAGAATGTGCGCAACCGCAAGATGCGAGAAGAGCTGGCGATGAACAAGGTCAAAGATGTGTCCGAACATTATGTTCTGGCCGACAGATGCGCTCGAGCTGAAGAGGGAAGGAAGTACCCCGGCGAGGACGCCGGCGAGGACGCCGTCGCAGAAACCGACTCTACAGATGAAGACACCGCCGCCCCGATGAAGAAGGGCCGGCGTCGCAACAGGAAGCGCAAGGGCAAGGTCGTGCTTGCCGTCGAGGGATCCGACGACACTGGCACTGCCAAGAAGGCCAAGGCAGACAACCCTGGCAAGGAGATTGCCGGGTGCGCCACTTGCCGGGCCTTGGCGGCTGCAGACAAGCCAGGAGGCTCCGACAAGCAGTATTGCAAGATCCACCGCACCAAGGACCACGACCTCCAGAACCGCCAACAAGTTAAGCTGCTTGCTGAAAAGCAAAAAGCCGAGTATGAGAGGCGGGACAAGGAGAAGGGTTAGGATGGTGCCGAAGGATCCGGCAAGAATCATGGCGGCCAAGGAGGCCGCCGCGGCAAGGATAACCAGCAAGAGAGGCCGCAACAAGAAGCAGGAAGATGATGATCATGACAAGGACGACGAGTCCGGCGAGCATGAGTTCCAAAAAGCTACTGAGGCCATGTG
Source organism: Aegilops tauschii subsp. strangulata (assembly GCF_002575655.3). NCBI lineage: Eukaryota > Viridiplantae > Streptophyta > Magnoliopsida > Poales > Poaceae > Aegilops > Aegilops tauschii. The sequence continues at coordinate 306,631,067 of NC_053040.3, forward strand.
CGTCGATGGTGGCGCCTCGCTGCATACCTTTCACCTCCAGCTCAAGCAGTGGGCGCGTGAGATCACAGCAGCAGCGCCATCATTCGATGCTCTGAAGCCACTGAAGTGGTCCAGCACGCCTATCATCTTTGACACCGAGGACCACCCTGCTTGCACAACTGTGGTCGGGTGTTTGTCGTTGTTGGTTTCACCAACTATACGCAACCTCAAGGTGACAAAGATGCTAGTTCATGGCAGGGCCGGTCTGAACTTGATCTCACCCGTTGTGATAAAAAGGCTGCAGATTCCTGGTGGAGACCTCGAGGAGACGGGCATGTTTCAAGGGGTTAATCCGGGAAGGAGTCACCCGAAGGGTAAGGTCACGCTGCCTGTGACGTTTGGAGGTGAGTTGAACTACAGGACAGAGAGGATTGTCTTCGATGTAGCCGAGATCCCCTTGCCCTACAACCGGATCCTCGGCCGCCCGGCACTAGCCAAGTTCATGGCGGCGTCGCATTACGCCTACAACACGTTGAACATGCCTAGGCCGATGACCATCATCACCGTCCCCTCCGACAAGAAGGACGCGTTGATCTGCGTCGACCAACTCTACCGGGAAGCAATTGGAGTGACCGCCGCCAAGGCACTTGCTCCTGCCACTGAAGCTCCGGGAGGGAAGAAAACCGGCAAGACCTCTCGCACCCACTCCGGCAAGCGCACCTCTTTGGAGTGTTGTGCTCTCGTCGAGGACGTGCCAAAGAGCTCCACCGGCAAGAGCAAGAAATCCAGAGCTGCGCCACTAGAGACCAAGAAGGTGTCTGTCAAGGAGGATGGCACGGGAGGGGCTTTCACCATAAGCTCCACCCTCGACAACAAATAGGAAGGCGCGCTCGTCACTTTCCTGCGGGCAAATGTTGATGTGTTTGCATGGCAAGAATCCGACATCTCCGGCATTCCCAGGGAGGTGATTGAGCACCATCTTGCTGTTTTTCCTCATGCGCGACCCGTCAAGCAAAAGGCCAGGAAGCAAGCTTTGGAAAGGCAGGAGTCCATCACAGAGCAGATCAGGAAGTTGGAAGCGGCAGGCTTGGTTAGAGGAGTACTCCATCCGACGTGGTTGGCCAATACGGTGGTGGTGCGCAAGGCAAATGGGAAGTGGAGGGTGTGTATTGATTACACAGATATCAATAAGGCCTGTCCAAAGGACCCTTTCCCGTTGCCGCGCATTGACCAGATTGTTGACTCCTCGGCCAGGTGTGACTTGCTATCATTCCTTGACGCCTACTCAGGATACCACCAGATCTTCATGACGAGGGAAGACGAAGAGAAGACATCGTTCATCACCCCATGTGGTACGTATTGCTTTTTACGGATGCCTTTCGGGTTGAAGAGTGCTGGCTCAGCGTTTGCAAGAGCAGTCCAAATTGGTTTTGAGCCCCAGCTACATATAAATATGGAAGCTTATATGGATGACATAGTGGTCAAAACAAAGGACAGGGCAACACTTGTACAAGATTTAGAAGAGACATTTGCGAATCTGCGCAAGATCAACCTCAAGTTGAACCTGAGAAGTGTGTCTTCGGCGTTCCATCTGGCAAACTTCTCGGGTTCTTTGTGTCACAGCGTGGGATCGAGGCAAACCCAGATAATATCAAGGCTATTGAGCAGATTGAGGCGCCCAAGCGGATCAAGGATGTGCGTCGGCTCACTGGCTGCGTTGCCGCCATGAGCAGATTCACCTGCAAGTCTGCAGAGTGTGCCCTTCCCTTTTTCAAAATCTTGAAAAAGGCGGGCCCAATGGAATGGACCCCAGAGGCCGAAGCACCACTATAGGATTTGAAGAAATACCTCTCCTCTACACCGATACTAGTTGCGCCTAAGCCACAAGAGCCATTGCTGCTGTATCTAGCGGCAACGAATCAAGTGGTCAGCGCCCCGCTCGTGGCACACAGGGAGGTAGATGAAGATGTAGTGGCAACGGCAGGACTGGCAGATGGTAAGCTAGAGCTCCCCCCGGCAGGGCCTGGTGCCGGCAAGGCAAGACCCCGGCAGAGTCTAACGCCGTCGGGACGGGGCCCGTGCGACCAAATGAAGTGGTGCAGAAGAAGAAGATGATGCAGCACCCGGTTTACTTTGTCAGCTTCCTCTTGCAGGGAGCTAGGTCAAGGTACTCCGGTGTGCAGAAATTGCTCTTCGGCCTCCTTATGGCCTCGAGGAAGCTGCATCATTACTCCCAAGCCCACGAAATCACTGTCGTCACCCACCTCCCGTTGCAAGGGATACTGCATAACCCAGATGCGACCGGGAGGATCATGGAGTGGGCCTTGGAACTGTCGAGGTTTGGTTTGAAGTTCGAAAGTACTTCGACAATCCAGAGCAGAGTCTTGGCAGAGTTCATTGTGGAATGGACCTCAACGACTGACGAAGAGATCCAGGAGACCACTCTCCCAGGCAAGGAAGCAAGTCACGACTGGATTATCTACTTTGACGGGGCTTTCTCGCTACAAGGCGCTGGTGCTGGTGTGCTGCTCATTGGACCCACCGGAGAGCACCTCAAGTATGAAATCCAGATGCACTTTCCCACGGAGATGTCCACGAACAACACTGTTGAATACGAGGGGTTGCTTGCCGTCGGGATCAAGAAGCTCATCGTCAGGGGTGATTCACAGCTTGTCGTCAGGCAAGTCAACAAAGATTATCAAAGCCCGTTGATGGAGGCCTACGTAGATGAGGTGAGGAAGCTGGAGGAGCACTTTCATGGAATACAAGCGGAGCATGTTCCCCGAGTGGAGAACGACATCGCCGATTACCTGTCGAAGTGCGCTGCCTTCAAACTACCTGTGCAACCAGGTACTTTTGTGCTTCGGTTAACTCAACCATCCATTGGACTATCAACAGAGCAGATTAAGCAAAGGAAATCAGGCCCCGGCAAGTACTTTCCCACTGAGCCCCTGGAGCTGCTGGCAAGGATGTTGCCGTGGACCCTGAGCCCGCCGAGGGGCAACCGACTCCGGCAGGGCGTCAAGCCCTGGCCGTAGAGACGACCACTCCCATGGCAGAGGAAGTGCCTGTAGTCCTTCCCGTCGAGCCCCAGGCTCCGGCATGGGCAGAGCATACCATCTGATTCGGATCTTTTGGACAAGTTACACCCCGTAGCTAGTTCAAGAACTAAAGAACACTCGAATACACACCAAAGCAGGACTAGGGTATTATGCATCCTCGCGGCCCGAACCTGGGTAAATGATCTTGGTGCTGACCACCATACACGCTCTTTGCACAACCTCGCGCCCGTGAACCGTAGAAGGGATCCCAGTGATTCCATAGGTGTCGATTTCCCCCGACATCATCCCATAGGATGACCTATGTATATATATACCGTATTACAAGCAAAAATAATAATCCCCTCCTAAGTCAAATTAACCTCACTCGTTGTCAGGCAAAAAGTAGTGATGGACCAAGAGGGCCCACAGATGGAAGGCATCGATATCGCTGATAACCCCTTAATTGGGCGCGAGAGGACAACCACCATCGCTTTGCATGTGGGCCAAACATATATATGTTGAATACCCAAAATGCACAACTTTGATGTGCCACATGCCTCAAAAACCGTAAACCATGCACCCACACAGAGCGAGGTTCATGAAGCGTACTACATATGATGGTCCCCTTCCCCCCTCTTTGATGCATACTATATGCTCCTACCATAATATGTCCAACCCAAAAGAATCCTCATCAATGGTCAAATTAATTAACCTCTGCCGATGTAGGTCAAAGTGATGCATGCATGCATCAACGATGGCCTTGTGGGCCCACAGATGGAAGCATCATACGTGAGTGTCCTAGCTAGGATAACCACCGCATGCATGCATGTGGCACAAAGAGGTATTGTGTGATGTTTGAATAGCCAATTTCACAATTTTGATGTGGCACGTGCCTCGAAAACCGAAAAGTCCCGACACTGAGTGAGGTGTACTTGTTCACGGACGCGTACGTATAGTATATATGCTAGTCCCCTCCCACCTCTTCGACGCGTACTATATACCACCATTACACAAACAAAAAAGATTCTACCTTACTGGTCAAATTAACCTCACTGTCGGCTGTTCGTCAAAGTGATGGACGACGACCTCGTGGGCCCACAGAAAGCGTCACACGTGAGTATCGAGTGTCGTGTAGGACAACCATCGACCGCATGTGGACGAAACATGTAGGTGTGAAAGGGTTCACTACTAGGGAAAACCTTATACACAGAATCTTAGCAGCAGCGCGGCACAAAAGGAGGCGCAGCGCTACTGATGTAAATTTAGTAGTAGCGCGTGATGTTTAAACCGCACTGCTACAAAAAGCCACCAACAGTACACAACGACCTAAGTTTACCAGCAGTGCGGCGTCAAGAAGCGCGCTACTGCCAATGCCATAGTAGTAGCGCGCTTTTTAGTCGCGTCGCTGCTGCTAATTTTGAAATAGTCCACACGGTTGGCCTGTTTAGCAGTAGCACGTGATAGGAAAGCGTGCTGCTGCTACGCTCTTAGCAGTAGCACCTTTCTTATCCCTCGCTACTGCTAAGACGCAGCACCCATCACCTTTTTCCACCTCCCCTCCCCATCTCCTCTCCTCCCTTTCCCCTACCCCCCACATCCTCCCTCTCTCACTCTTCTTCTTCCTCAATACTTCTCCCCCTATTACTCTCCCTCTTCTACCTACCTTTCTCTCTCTTCATTACTCCTAGCTAACTACACCACCTCCATTAATGCATCTCCTTTGTTTTTTCCTTCCCCCTCCACTAGTTGAAGTTGTCTCCTCCCAAATTAGCTAGCTAGGTAGATATAGCATTTAGTTAAATGACCTATTTGCCCCCTAACTAGATCTTTCTTTGTCAAGAAGAGCTTTGTGCACTTCTGATCTCCCTACATCATCATCCACACCGTGTGCTCAATCTCGAGATAGAAGTGATTAAAATTTCATGCTTTTGCAAAATGGAAATATGTGTATGTGTGTGTGTGATATGATAATTGGGAAATATGATGGAAATTATGTGTGTGGCATGAGTTGACGCCAAATTGTGCTTTTGAGTTGCCTATGTTTTGCCGAAATGTCGATTTATTTCCGTTTCGGCGAATTTCGGGCAAACTCTAGATCTATATATGTCCTATTTCTAGGGAAGGTCATGCCGAATTTTTTATGACCTTGATGCATGCATGCATTTTTATAATCAATTTGTTTATTACTACCGTGCAGGTGTTCATGATGGTTAGTGGAACGATGGTGGACAGGTGGTTGCGGTCGGCGGTGCAGGACATGAAAGAAAATAACCTAACAGAGGTTTTATGTCCGTGTCGAAGATGCAAAGGAATAGTTTGGCTCGACCCCTGTGACGAAGGTCGTGTCGAAGCGCACCTGCTCATGACTAGTTTCATGGATGGCTATACTTGGTGGATAATTGAAGATGACGATGATGATGTTGAGGACGCCGATGGGGTAGGCAATGATGACACTGGGCAAGACGAAGAGATGATCGATAATGGCGGCGGGGAAGAGGCCGGACATGGCGGTAGAGAAGGGGCCTGACATGGAGGAGGAGAAGGGGCTGGACATGTCGGCGGAGAGAACATGGACTCCACGCACCAGAGTTCGTCGGTACTAAGTTCAATCGTGCGGGACCCTCATGTTCAAGCACTGCTTCGCAAGGAGACGTGTACGAAGAGAGCTGCTTCTAGAGAGGAGGCTAAGCTGGAGCAACTGGTGGTAGACTCGAACACTCCATTGTATGCTGGTTGCAATCCTGAGGTGACCCGCTTGAGTTTCACGCTCCAACTCCTGAAGACGAAGGCTAAAAACAAATGGACCGACACTAGCCTCGATGAGCATCTCAAGTACCTAAAGGATTTTCTTCCCGCGGGGAATCTATGTCCTACTAGTGTTGATGAGGCCAAGAAGATCATGTGCCCTCTTGATCTGCCGCATGTTAGATACCATGCATGCATCAACGATTGCATAATTTATCGGAAGGAGCACGCGGAAAAAACAAGCTGTCCGGTGTGCAATGCTTCTCGATACAAGAAGGCCAGGAAGAAATGTCCCCAGAAAGTTGTATGGTACTTACCGATCACTCCCCGTCTCCAGCGATATTTCGTAGATCCCTAGGAAGCAAAGCTAATGCGCTGGCACGCGGAGAGGAAGAAGCTCGACGATGGAGATGATCCGAAGCTGAGACACGTCAAGGATGGAATCCAGTGGAGAGCGTTGAACAACTTCTATCAGTATTTTGAATGTGATGCAAGGGACATCGTGCTCGGTGCGTGTACCGATGGCATGAATCCGTTTGGCAACCAGAACACCAACCATAGCACATGGCCCATGTTAGTATGGATGTACAACCTCCCCCCTGGTTGTGCATGAAGTCGAAGTACATTCACATGAGCATGCTTATTCAAGGGCCGAAACAACAAGGAAATAATATTAATTTGTATCTGGGGCTACTTCAAGAGGATTTAGACACTTTATGGAAAACACCGGCCAAGACATGGGACGCCAGCAAAGGCGAGTATTTCTACATGAGAGTCGCGCTGATCACGACGGTGCACGATTATCTCAGTTACCGATATGTCGCAGGCTAGGTGTGCCATGGATATTGCGGATGCACGCCGTGCATGGATGATACGACGTCTCAGCATCTAACGTCAAGGAAAGATGGCGGGTCTGGGAAAATCGTGTACATGGGGCATCGAAGATGGCTCGAACAGGACGACCCTGGAGAAACCATGGAGATTTATTCAATGGTCACGCTGAGCATCGAGGACCTCCACGTAAGCGGAGCGGTGCCGAAATCGATGAGTTGTTGAAAACCTGGAAGGAGTGCCCCGCGCCGGGAAAGACGATGAAAAAGGTGCCGGAGCCGCTGCTGAAGGTATGGAAGACGAGGTCTGTGTTCTGGGACTTGGAGTACTAGCACAAACTCGATACACCTCATTGCCTTGATCAAATGCACATATGTAAGAATGTCCTTGAGAGTTTGCTCGCAACACTGATGAACATGCCGGATAAGACCAAGGATGGGCCGAAGGCAAGAAAAGACTTGCAAGATTTGAAAATCAGGGAAGATTTGCACATGCCACTCCGTAAACAGTCAGACGAGACAAAGACGGAGACAGAGGCGCGGGAGAAGAAGGGCAAGAAAATAAAGAAAGAGGATTATTGCCCCCCCTCTTGCTTCACCTTAAGTCAGGCTGAGATCGATCAATTCTTTAAGTGCCTTACCGGAGTCAAAGTTAGTTCCGGTTACTGTGGCAAGACAAGCAGATATCTAGACACGGACAAGAAAAGGTTCAGCGGGATGAAGTCCCATGACTGTCATGTGATGATGACGCAGATACTACCTATTGCCCTTAGAGGGATAATGGACAAGCACGTCCGTGACACGATTATTGGTCTCTGCAACTTTTTCGATGTCATCTCTCGAAAGTCGATCAGTCTGATGCAGCTCCGAAGGGTACAGGAAGAGATTGTTGTGATACTGAATGAGCTTGAGATGTACTTCCCGCCCGCGTTCTTTGACGTGATGGTGCATCTGTGTGTCCATATTGTGGACGACATAATAGACTTGGGGCCGTCATTTCTGCACAACATGATGCTGTTTGAGAGGATGAATGGGATCATCAAAGGATTCGTTCGTAACATGTCCCGTCCGGATGGAAGCATCGTCCAAGGCTATCTCACACAATAGTGCATCTCTTTCTGCGAAATTTTCTATATGGCGCAGACCGGCCGCCTGATGTTAGTGTTGGTTTGCCCGTTAACAAGGACGATGGGAGGCTCGAAGGAGAAGGTCACTCCAACGGGCGCAGGGAACTGCACGTGGCATACTCAGATCGACGCAGCGACTTTGACATAGCAAACTTGGTAGTGCTACAACACCTAGACGAGGTAGATCATTTCGTGGCACAGCACAAAGAAATTATCTCAAAGAAGTATCATGACCGGGGGGTATGCAGGACGGACGCCGAAGTTACTAGAGAGCACAACTCCACTTTCCTGCATTGGTTCAAAGAGCATATTATTGCTAATCCCCTCGAGGAGGGCTCTAAGGACAGATTTCTCATATACGCCTTAGCACATGGCCCCTCGCCCAACCTCCTAACCTATCAGGCATTCGATATCAATGGATACACGTTCTACACGGAGGCCAAAGATATGGACAGTGATGATCAGAACTCAGGGGTGACGATGGAATGCATGACCGGCAGCGACAATGGTGCGACTGAAAGATTTTACAGAAGGGTCAAGGAGATCTGGGAGCTTGACTACCCTGGACTGCACAACACGACGATGTCTATACCCGACGCCAAGAGCACTACCATGAATGCTATCACAAAAAAGAGCCATGGGTACACGCTAAGCACGTGACACAATGCTTCTTCATAACTGACCGGCGCAATCCCAGCCGTGTTGTCGTGAGGAGAGGCAAAAGGAACATCATTGGAATGGATGGAGTCGCCAACGACGAAGACTACAATCAGTACGGCAACCCAATGAGGGAAGAAGATGATGATGATGAAGTATACGTCAAAAGAAGAATCAATACTACATTACCAAAGAAAAATCATACTCCATGGAAAAGGCAAAATCACAATGAGGGGCTGAGTTATTCTTCAACGAACAAGAACGGAAAGAAGCTGACTCAAAAACAAAAACGTCAACGCTGAGGAACCGTATGTTATCGGTCAAATGATGTAATATATATGTTCCTATTTTGTATACACACTTAGCCATTATTATGCATGGGTCCAATGATGTAATATATATGTTCCTATTTTGTATACATATTTAACCGTCAAGTGATGCAATATATACCGCCTTCAATTCCCTTAGTTAACTGCTCTCGGAAAAAAAGTGAGACAAAATAAAGGAAAAGAAAATAGAAGGAACCAAACGGAAAACTGTTATAGCAGCAGTGCTTTTTTCAGAAAAAGAGCTACAACTAGTCAAGGTAGCAGTAGCGGTTTCTAACGAAACCGCTATAGCTACCTCGAGTAGCTATAGCGCATTTTGCCTAAACGCGCTACTACTATGCCCACTTAACCCCGAAAATCCCCAATCCTCTCTTCATCCGGCCTCTTTTCCCCCAAATCCCCACACTCTCTCTTCCCCCGTCGCGCCGCCGGTGCCCTCGCCGTGTCTCTGTGCTCGCCCCCGACCCCGGCGCTGACCGACCCCGGCGCGGGCTCCGAGCCCGACCCCGGCTCCCACCCCGACCCCGGCTTCGACCCCGACCCGGGATCCGGCCCCGGCCCCGACCCCGACCCCGGCTCCGCCCCCGATGCTCGACCCCGACCCCGACCCCTCCCAACCTCGGCCATCGTCGGGCCTGCACCCTCTGTATGCCCCCACCTCTCCTCCTCTCTCTGGTAGCTAGGTTTTTTGGTTAATTTAGTTAGGTTTTAGTTAGGGCAGATGGTTAATTAGGTTATATATGTGGACATGTGATGTTTTGGACATGTCATATTTGGAAATTTGGACATGATGATTATGTGCAGGGTAAATGATCTGAGTGGCCTATGTTATGCCGGAATGTTGATTCATTTCCATTCCGATGAATTTCAGGCACTCGATATGTCCATTTTTTAGCAAAGGTCATGCCGAAATTTTCCGTGAATTTTGGTATGATTTGTGCTAGATAGTAGGCATCATAACTGCACTTTATTAGATATGGTGCAATCTATGATGTCTCTTACCGATTTACCACTACCGTTTTGGGGTTATGCATTAGAGATAGCTACATTCACGTTAAATAGGGCACCATCTAAATCCGTGGAGACGACACCGTATGAACAGTGGTTTGGTGAGAAACCTAAGTTGTCGTTTCTTAAAGTTTGGGGTTGCGATGCTTATAAGAAAAAGTTTCATCCTGATAAGCTCAAACCCAAATCGGAGAAATATGTCTTCATAGGATACCCAAAGGAGAAAGTTGGGTACACCTTCTATCACAGATCCGAAGGCAAGATATTCGTTGCTAAGAATGGATCCTTTCTAGAGAAGGAGTTTCTCTCGAAAGAAGTGAGGGGAGGAAAGTAGAACTTGATGAGGTAACTGTACCTACTCCCTTATTGGAAAGTAGCGCATCACAGAAACCGGTTCCTGTGACACCTACACCAATTAGTGAGGAAGTTAATGATGATGATCATGAAACTTCAGATCAAGTTGTTACCGAACCTCGTAGGTCAACCAGAGTAAGATCCGCACCAGAGTGGTACGGTAATCCTGTTCTGGAGGTCATGTTACTTGACCATAATGAACCTACGAACTATGAGGAAGTGATGATGAGCCCAGATTCCGCAAAAATGGCTTGAGGCCATGAAATCTGAGATGGGATCCATGTATGAGAACAAATTATGGACTTTGCTTGACTTGCCCGATGATCGGCAAGCCATAGAAAATAAATGGATCTTCAAGAGGAAGACATACACTGATAGTAGTGTTACTATCTACAAAGCTAGACTTGTCGGAAAAAAGTTTTTTTGACAAAGTTCAAGGTGTTGACTACGATGAGATTTCCTCACTTGTAGCGATGCTTAAGTCTGTTGGAATCATGTTAGCATATTGCCGCATTTTATGAAATCTGGCAAATGGATAAACAAAACTGCATTCCTTAATGGATTTCTTAAAGAAGAGTTGTATATGATATAACCAGAAGGTTTTGTCGATCCTAAAGGTGCTAACAAAATGTGCAAGCTCCAGCGGTCCATCTATGGACTGGTGCAAGCATCTCGGAGTTGGAATATACGCTTTGATGAGTTGATCAAAGCATATAGTTTTATACAGACTTGCGGTGAAGCCTGTATTTACAAGAAAGTGAGTGGGAGCACTACAACATTTCTTATAAGTATATGTGAATGACATATTGTTGATCGGAAATAATGTAGAATTATTCTGCAAAGCATAAAGGAGTGTTTGAAAGGAGTTTTTCAAAGAAAGACCTCGGTGAAGCTACTTACATATTGAGCATCAAGATCTATAGAGATAGATCAAGACGCTTGATAAGTTTTTTCATGAGTACATACCTTGACAAGATTTTGAAATAGTTCAAATTGGAACAGTCAAAGAAAAGAGTTATTGCCTGTGTTACAAGGTGTGAAATTGAGTAAGACTCAAAGCCCGGCCACGGCAGAAGATAGAAAGAGAATGAAAGTCATTCCCTATGCCTCAGCCATAGGTTCTATAAAGTATGCCATGTAGTGTACCAGATATATTGTATACCCTACACTGATTTTGGCAAGGGAGTACAATAGTGATCTAGGAGTAGATCACTGGACAGCGGTCAAAATTTTCCTTGGTGGAATAAGGATATGTTTCTCGATTATGGAGGTGACAAAAGGTTCATCGTAAAGGGTTACGTCGATGAAAGTTTTGACACTGAGCCAGATGATTCTAACTCTCAATCTGGATACATATTGAAAGTGGGAGCAATTAGCTAGAGTAGCTCCATGCAGAGCATTGTAGACATAGAAATTTGCAAAATACTTACGGATCTGAATGTGACAGACCCGTTGACTAAAATTATCTCACAAGCAAAACATGATCACACCTTAGTACTCTTTGGGTGTTAATCACATAGCAATTTGAACTAGATTATTGACTCTAGTAGACCCTTTGGGTGTTAGTCACATGACGATGTGAACTATGGGTGTTAATCACATGGTGATGTGAACAATTGATGTTAAATCACATGGCGATGTGATCTAGATTATTGACTCTAGTGCAAGTGGGAGACTGAAGGAAATATGCCCTAGAGACAATAATAAAGTTATTATTTATTTCCTTATTTCATGATAAATTTTTATTATTCATGCTAGAATTGTATTAACCGGAAACATAATACATGTGTGAATACATAGACAAACATAGTGTCACTAGTATGCCTCTACTTGACTAGCTCGTTAATCGAAGATGGTTGAGTTTCCTAGCCATGGACATGAGTTGTCATTTCATTAACGGGATCACATCATTAGGAGAATGATGTGATTGACTTGACCCATTCCGTTAGCTTAGCACTCGGTCTTTTAGTATGTTGCTATTGCTTTTTCATGACTTATACATGTTCCTATGACTATGAGATTATGCAACTCCCGTTTACCAGAGGAACACTTTGTGTGTTACCAAACGTCACAACGTAACTGGGTGATTATAAAGGTGCTCTACAGGTGTCTCCGAAGGTACTTGTTGGGTTGGCGTATTTCGAGATTAGGATTTGTCACTCCGATTGTCGGAGAGGTATCTCTGGGCCCACTCGGTAATGCACATCACTATAAGCCTTGCAAGCATTGTAACTAATGAGTTACTTGCGGGATGATGTATTAAAACGAGTAAAGGGACTTGCCGGTAACGAGATTGAACTAGGTATTGAGATACCGACGATCGAATCTCGGGCAAGTAACATACCGATGACAAAGGGAACAACGTATGTTGTTATGCGGTTTGACCGATAAAGATCTTCGTAGAATATGTGGGAGCCAATATGAGCATCCAGGTTCCGCTATTGGTTATTGACCGGAGACGTGTCTCGGTCATGTCTACATAGTTCTCGAACCCGTAAGGTCCGCACGCTTAAAGTTAGATGACGGTTATATTATGAGTTTATGTGTATTGATGTACCGAAGGTAGTTCAGAGTCCCGGATGAGATCGGGGACATGACGAGGAGTCTTGAAATGGCCGAGACGTAAAGATCGATATATTGGACGACTATATTCGGACTTCGGAAAGGTTCCGAGTGATTCGGGTATTTATCGGAGTACCGGAGAGTTACGGGAATTCGCCGGGGAGAAGTATTGGGCCTTATTGGGCCATACGGGAATAGAGGAGAGAGGCCAAAAGGAAGGAGGCGCGCACCCCCCTCTGGTCCGAATTGGACAAGGGGTGCAGCCCCCTTTTCCTTCTCCCTCTCCCCCTCTTTCCTTCTCACCTACTCCAACAAGGAAATCAGGAGTCCTACTCCCAGTGGGAGTAGGACTCCCCCCTTGGCGCGCCCTCCTCCTTGGCCAGCCTCCTCCCCCTTGCTCCTTTCTATACGGGGGCAGGGGGCACCCCATAGACACAACAATTGATCATTGATCTCTTAGCCGTGTGCGGTGCCCCCCTCCACCATATTCCACCTCGATAATATCGTAGCGGTGCTTAGCCGAAACCCTGCGTCAGTAGAACATCATCATCGTTACCACGCCGTCGTGCTGACGGTCAGAGCTCGGCTGGATCGGAGTTCGAGGGACGTCATCGAGCTGAACGTGTGCTGAACTCGGAGGTGCCGTACGTTCGGTACTTGGATCAGTCGGATCGTGAAGACGTACGACTACATCAACCACGTTGTGCTAATGCTTCCGCTTTCGGTCTACGAGGGTACGTGGACACACTCTCCCCTCTCGTTGCTATGCATCACCATGATCTTGCGTGTGCGTAGGAAATTTTTGAAATTACTACGTTCCCCAACAGGTATTACTGATGTTCCTAATGATAAAGATGAATTAATTCCGCAAAGAATTATTACAGGTTATAGGATGGTAATTGATTTCCGCAAATTGAATAGCTACTAAAAAGGATCATTACCCCTTACCTTTTATTGATCAAATGCTAGAAAGATTATCCAAACATACACATTTTTGCTTTCTAGATGGTTATTCTGGTTTCTCTCAAATACCTGTGTCAGCTAATGATCAATCAAAGACCACTTTTACTTGCCCTTTTGGTACTTTTGCTTATAGATGTATGCCTTTTGGTTTATGTAAGGCACCTGCTACCTTTCAAAGATGCATGATGGCTATATTCTCTGACTTTTGTGAAAAGATTTGTGAGGTTTTGATGGACGACTTTTCCGTCTATGGATCTTCTTTTGATGATTGCTTGGGCAATCTTGATCGAGTTTTGCAGAGATGTGAAGAAACTAATCTTGTCTTGAATTGGGAAAAGAGCCACTTTATAGTTAATGAAGGTATTGTCTTGGGGCATAAAGTTTCTAAAAGAGGCATTGAAGTTGATCAAGCTAAGGTTGATGCTATTGAAAAGATGCCATGTCCTAAGGACATCAAAGGTATAAGAAGTTTCCTTGGTCACGCCGGAATTTATAGGAGGTTCATTAAGGACTTCTCAAAAATTTCTCGGCCTCTGACTAATTTATTACAAAAACATATACCATTTGTCTTTGATGATGATTGTGTAGAATCATTTGAAATACTTACGAAAGCATTGATCTCTGCACCTATTGTTCAACCACCTGATTGGAATTTACCCTTTGAAATTATGTGTGATGCTAGTGATTATGATGTAGGTGCTGTTCCAGGGCAAATAGTTGATAAGAAATTAAATGTTATCCAATATGCTAGTAAGACTCTAGACAATGCTCAAGGAAATTATGATACTACTGAAAAGGAATTCTTAGCAGTTGTATTTTCTTGTGATAAGTTCAGACCTTATATTGTTGATTCTAAAGTAACTATTCACAATGATCATGCTGCTATTAAATATCTTATGGAAAGGAAAGATGCTAATCCTAGACTTATTAGATAGGTTCTTTTGCTACAAGAATTTGATTTACATATTGTTGATAGAAAGGGAGCTGAGAACCCCGTTGCAGACAACTTGTCTAGGTTAGAAAATGTTCTTGATGACCCACTACCCATTGATGAGCTTTCCTGATGAACAATTAAATGTTATAAGTACTTCTCGTAGTACTCCTTGGTATGCTGATTATGCTAATTACATCGTTGCTAAATTTATACCACCTAGTTTCACATACCAGCAAAAGAAAAGGTTTTTCCATGATTTGAGACATTACTTTTGGGATGACCCACATCTTTATAAAGAAGGAGTAGATGGTGTTATTAGACGTTGTATACCTGAGCATGAACAGGAACAGATCCTACGCAAGTGTGACTCCGAAGCTTATGGAGGACACCACGCTGGAGATAGAACTGCACATAAGGTATTGCAATCCGGTTTTTATTGGCCTACTCTCTTCAAGGATGCCCGTAAGTTTGTCTTATCTTGTGATGAATGTCACAGAATTGGTAATATTAGTAGACGTCAAGAAATGCCTATGAATTATTCACTTGTTATTGAACCATTTGATGTTTGGGGCTTTGATTATATGGGACCTTTTCCTGCCTCTAATGGATATACACATATTTTAGTTGCTGTTGATTACGTTACTAAGTGGGTAGAAGCTATTCCAACTAGTAGTGCTGATCATAACACCTCCATTAAGATGCTTAAAGAAGTTATTTTTCCGAGGTTTGGAGTCCCTAGATATTTAATGACTGATGGTGGTTCACATTTTATTCATGGTGCTTTCCGAAAAATGCTTGCTAAATATGATGTTAATCATAGGATTGCATCTCCTTATCACCCACAGTCTAGTGGCCAAGTAGAATTGAGTAATAGAGAGCTCAAATTAATTTTGCAAAAGACTGTCAATAGGTCTAGAAAGAATTGGTCCAAGAAACTTGATGATGCATTATGGGCCTATAGAACTGCATATAAAAATCCTATGGGTATGTCTCCGTATAAAATGGTTTATGGAAAAACATGTCACTTACCTCTCGAATTAGAACATAAGGCTTACCGGGCTATTAAAGAGCTCAATTATGATTTCAAACTTGCCGGTGAGAAGAGGTTATTTGATAATAGCTCACTTGATGAATGGAGAACCCAAGCTTATGAAAATGCCAAGTTGTTTAAAGAAAAAGTTAAAAGATGGCATGACAAAAGGATACAAAACCGTGAGTATAATGTAGGTCATTATGTATTGCTATACAACTCTCGTTTAATATTTTTTGCAGGAAAACTTCTCTCTAAATGGGAAGGCCCCTATGTTATCGAGGAGGTCTATCGTTCCGGTGCCATAAAAATCAACAACTTCGAAGGCACAAATCCGAAGGTGATAAACGGTCAAAGAATCAAACATTATATCTCAGGTAATCCCATAAAATGTTGAAACCAATGTTATTGAAACCGTAACCCCGGAGGAATACATAAGGGACACTTTCCGGAGCGTTTCAGACTCCGAAAGGGAATAGGTATGTGGTACGGTAAGTAAACCGACTCCAAAACAGTTTTTAAGGCAATATTTCTCCGTTTTGGAATATTTAGAAAAATAGAAAAATAAGTAGCAATCCGGGAAGGACACGAGGGCCCCATGAGGGTGGAGGGTGCGCCCTACCCCATGGGCGCGCCCCCTACCTTGTGGGCACCTCGTGTGCCTTCCGGACTCCGTTTTCTTGCACGATACGTATTTTGGTCGGTAAAAATTCATTATATAACCTCCCGAAGGTTTTGACTCCCGTATCACAAGATTATCCTCTGTTTTTGTTTCGAGTTGTTGTTGCATTTCAGAGCAACATGTCATCCCAGGATTCGGAAGGAGAAAGATATGTGGACGATTACCTTGCAGATCCTAGGGTCTATGGAGACGTGGAGCATTGTGGTTGGACTACGAAGGAAGAAGAGGACTATGAACCCAAGAGGAAGGCGGAGACGAGCTCAGATGAAGATGAAGCCCCATTACCTCAACCTGGGGACATGCATGTGGAGTTCAAGAAGTCAAGCCTCCCTGATAGAGCAAAGAAAGCTAAGATCGAGTTTATCCCTTTTCGTCTCTTGCAGGAAAACAAGCAGGAGTTATGCAAAAAGATATTAATCCTGGAGCAGGAGATTTACGACCTGAGGGATCAAAATTCCGTCCTCAAGCGCAAATTAAGGAAGAAGCCTACGCCATCAACATCATCAATTCCACCTTCTTCACCAACAACAAAGAAGGAGACATAATCACATGGGTATGGGCACTCCCCTTGGCAACTGCCAAGCTTTGGGGAGGTGCCCCGGTATCATATCACCTTCACACTCCTATCTTTACCATTTTTCTTAGTTCGATCCTATTAGTAGTATTTTGATCGAGTAGAATAAAGTTTATGGCATGATGTAGTTTTGAGTTTTTGCTCTTTAATCTCTCTATGTAATGGAGTCCGTGAGCTATATAATAAAGATTAGTGTTGAGTCAAGGGCTTGATTATCTTGCTATGATCTTGAGTGAACAAAAGAAAAGAGAAAAAGAATAAAAGAAACAAAGAGATCATATTGATCTTATCGAGAGTAATGACTTCACATAGAAAGAGTATGATGATTAAAAATTGTTGGGAGTTGGCAAACATAGCTTTAGTCATCGTTGCAATTAATAGGAAGTAATAAGGAAAGAGAGGTTTCACATATAAATACATTATCGTTGAAATCTTTTATGATTGGGAGCACTCATTAAAATATGACATGCTAAAGTGTTGATGTTGGACAAGGAAGACAACGTAATGGGTTATGTTTTCTTATATCTAAGATAAAGTATATTGTCATGGATCATCCAACATGTTGAGCTTGCCTTTCCCCCTCATGCTAGCCAAATTATCAGCACCAAGTAGAAATACTACTTGTGCTTCCAAATACCCTTAAACCCAGTTTTGCCATGAGAGTCCACCATATCTACCTATGGATTGAGTAAGATCCTTCAAGTAAGTTGTCATCGGTGCAAGCAATAAAAATTGCTCTCCAAATATGTATGATTGATTGGTGTGGGGGCAATAAGCTTTATACGATCTTGTGATCTGGAAGAAATAAAAGCGACGGACTGCATAATAAAGGTTCATATCACAAGGGGCAATATAAAGTGACGTTCTTTTGCATTAAGATTTTGTGCATCCAACCCTAAAAGCACATGGCAACCTCTGCTTCCCTCTGCGAAGGGCCTATCTTTTACTATTATCTTCTACCATATGCAAGAGTCATGGTGATCTTCACCTTTCCTTTTTACATTTTATCCTTTGGCAAGCACAGGGTGTTGGAAAGATCCTGATAGATATATCTAATTGGATCTAGGGGAGCATGAGTTATTATTGTTGACATTACCCTTGAGGTAAAAGGTTGGGAGGCGAAACTATAAGCCCCTATCTTTCTTTGTGTCCGATTAAGACTCCGTAACCACAAGTATTGCGTGAGTGTTAGCGATTATGAAAGACTAAATGATAGTTGAGTATGTGGACTTGCTAGAAAGCTCTGACATAGACTCTTTCTGATGTTATGATAAATTGCAATTGCTTCAATGACTGAGACTATAGTTTATTGGTTCTCAATAAGGTTTATGATTCGTACTTATGCATTGTGAATAGATTATTACTTGAGCATAAGAAATCATATGACAATATTCATCTATGTTGCTGTTATGAGAATAATCATGATGCCCTCATCTCCGTATTTTATTTTATCGACACCTCTATCTCTAAACATGTGGACATATTTATCGTTATCGGCTTCCGCTGGAGGACAAGCGAGGTCTAAGCTTGGGGGAGTTGATACGTCCATTTTGCATCATGCTTTTATATCGATATTTATTGCATTATGGGCTGTTATTACAAGTTATGTCACAATACTTATGCCTATTCTCTGTTATTTTACAAGGTTTACATAAGGAGGGAGAATGCCGGCAGCTGGAATTCTAGGCTGGAAAAGGAGCAAATATTAGAGACCTATTCTGCACAACTCCAAAAGTCATGTAACTCCACGAAAGTCATTTTTGGAAATAATAAAAAATATTGAGCGGAAGAAGTACACCAGAGGGGGACCCACCTGGCCACGAGGTTGGGGGCGCGCCCTACCCCCCAGGGCGTGCCCCCCTGCCTCGTGGGCCCCCTGTTGGCTCTCCGATGGCCATCTTCTGCTATATGAGGTGTTTCGTCAAGGGAAAAATCATAAGAAACCTTTCGGGACGAAACTCCGCCGCCACGAGGCGGAACCTGGGCGGAACCAATCTAGGGCTTCGGCAGAGCTGTTCTGCCGCGGACACTTCCCTCCGGGAGGGGGAAATCATCGCCATCGTCATCACCAATGCTCCTCTCATCGGGAGAGGGCAATCTCCATCAACATCTTCACCAGCACCATCTCCTCTCAAAACCCTAGTTCATCTCTTGTATCCAATTCTTGTCTCCAAGTCCGGGATTGGTACTAGTAGGTTGCTAGTAGTGTTGATTACTCCTTGTAGTTGATGCTAGTTGGTTTATTTGGTGGAAGATCATATGTTAAGATCCTATATGCATATTAATACCCCTCTGATTATGAACATGAATATGCTTTGTGAGTAGTTACGTTTGTTCCTGAGGACATGGGAGAAGTCTTGCTACTAGTAGTCATGTGAATTTGGTATTCGTTCGATATTTTGAAAAGATGTATGTTGTCTAGCCTCTAGTGGTGTTATGTGAACGTCGACTACATAACACTTCACCATTATTTGGGCCTAGAGGAAGGCATTGGGAAGTAATAAGTAGATGATGGGTTGCTAGGGTGACAGAAGCTTAAACCCTAGTTTATGCGTTACTTCGTAAGGGGCTGATTTGGATCCATATGTTTCATGCTATGGTTAGGTTTACCTTAATACTTTTGTTGTAGTTGCGGATGCTTGCAATAGAGGTTAATCATAAGTGGTATGCTTGTTCAAGTAAGAACAGCACCCAAGCACCGGTCCACCCACATATCAAATTATCAAAGTACCGAACGCGAATCATATGAACGTGATGAAAACTAGCTTGACGATAATTCCCATGTGTCCTCGGAAAGAGGGGGAATCCTACTTGGAGTACGATTGCCCCCCTTGGGTGCGCCTCCTCCTCCTCTCCCTCCTTTATATACTGGGAGGGGGGCACCCCTTGGAGACACACAAGTTGATCAGTTGATCTGTCCCAACCATGTGCGGTGCCCCCTTCCACCATAATCCACCTCGATCGTATCGTAGCGGTGCTTAGGCGAACCCCTGCGTCGGTAGCAACATCATCACCGTCATCGCGCCGTCATGCTGATGAAACTCTTTGGCGAAGCTCTGCTGGATCGGAGCTCGCGGGACGTCATCGAGTTGAACGTGTGCTGAACTTGGAGGTGCCGTGCGTTCGGTACTTGGATCGGTCGGATCGTGAAGACGTACGACTACATCAACCGCGTTGTGCTAACGCTTCCGCTTTCGGTCTACGAGGGTACGTGGACACACTCTCCCCTCTCGTTGCTAGGCACCATGACCCTGAGTGTGCGTAGGAATTTTTTTGAAATTACTACATTCCCCAATAGTGGTATCAGAGCCATGTTTATGCGTAGATGTTATATGCACGAGTAGAACACAAGTGAGTTGTGGGTGATACAAGTCATACTGCTTACCA
Organism: Aegilops tauschii subsp. strangulata; assembly: GCF_002575655.3. Taxonomy (NCBI): domain Eukaryota; kingdom Viridiplantae; phylum Streptophyta; class Magnoliopsida; order Poales; family Poaceae; genus Aegilops; species Aegilops tauschii. The sequence continues at coordinate 306,651,269 of NC_053040.3, forward strand.
GCATGTCACTCTTTGGTTCGGCGGTATTGTTGGATGAAGCGGCCCGAACCGACATTACGCGTACACTTACGCGAGACTGGTTCTACCGACGTGCTTTGCACACAGGTGGCTGGCGGGTGTCAGTTTCTCCAACTTTAGTTGAACCGAGTGTGGCTACGCCCGGTCCTTGTGAAGGTTAAAACAACACTAACTTGACGAACTATCGTTGTGGTTTTGATGCGTAGGTAAGAACGGTTCTTGCTCAGCCCGTAGCAGCCATGTAAAACTTGCAACAACAAAGTAGAGGACGTCTAACTTGTTTTTGCAGGGCATGTTGTGATGTGATATGGTCAAGACATGATGCTATATTTTATTGTATGAGATGATCATGTTTTGTAACCGAGTTATCGGCAACTGGCAGGAGCCATATGGTTATTGCTTTATTGTATGCAATGCAATCGCCCTGTAATGCTTTACTTTATCACTAAGCGGTCGCGATAGTTGTAGAAGCAATAGTTGGCAAGACGACAATGATGCTACGATGGAGATCAAGGTGTCGCACCGATGACGATGGGATCGTGACGGTGCTTCAGAGATGGAGTTCACAAGCACAAGATGACGATGGCCATATCATATCACTTATATTGATTGCATGTGATGTTTATCTTTTATGCATCTTATTTTTCTTAGATCGACGGTAGCATTATAAGATGATCTCTCACTAAATTTCAAGGTATAAGTGTTCTCCTTGAGTATGCGTTGCGGTAGTTCTTCGTGCCGAGAAACCACGTGATGATCGGGTGTGATAAGCTCTACGTTCAAATACAACAGGTGCAAGACAGTTTTGCACATGCGGAATACTCAGGTTAAACTTGACGGGCCTAGCATATGCAGATATGGCCTCGGAACACTGAGACCGAAAGGTCGAGCGTGAATCATATAGTAGATATGATCAACATAGTGATGTTCACCATTGAAAACTACTCCATCTCACGTGATGATCGGACATGGTTTAGTTGATGTGGATCACATGGTCACTTAGATGATTAGAGGGATGTCTATCTAAGTGGGAGTTCTTTAATATTATGATTAATTGAACTTTAAATTTATCATGAACTTAGTCCTGGTAGTATTAGCATATCTATGTTGTAGATCAATAGCTCGCGTTTAGCTCCCCTGTTTCATTTTTGATATGTTCCTAGAGAAAACTAAGTTGAAAGATGTTAGTAGCAATGATGCAGATTGGATACGTGATCTGAGGATTATCCTCATTGCTGCACAAAAGAATTATGTCCTTGATGCACCGCTAGGTGACAGAACTATTGCAGGAGCAGATGCAGACATTATGAACGTTTTAACAAGCTCGGTATGATGACTACTTGATAGTTTAGTGCAACATGCTTTACGGCTTAGAACCGGGACTTCAAAAATGTTTTGAACGCCAGAGAGCATATAAGATGTTCCAAGAGTTGAAATTGGTATTTCATACTCATGCCCGTGTTGAGAGGTATGAGACCTCTGACAGTACTTTGCCTACAAGATGGAGGAGAATATCTCAACCAGTGAGCATGTGCTCAGATTGTCTGGGTACTACAATCACTTGAATCAAGTGGGAGTTAATCTTCCAGATAAGACAGTGATTGACAGAGTTCTCTAGTCACTATCACCAAGCTACTAGAACTTCGGGATGAACTATAATATGCAAGGGATAACGGAAATGATTCCCAAGCTCTTCGTGATGCTGAAATCGACGAAGGTAGAAATCAAGAAAAGCATCAAGTGTTGATGGTTGACAAGACCACTAGTTTCAAGAAAAGGGCAAAGGGAAGAAGGGGAACTTCAAAAAGAACGGCAAGCAATTTGCTGCTCCCGTGAAGAAGCCCAAAGCTAAACCCAAGCTTGAAACTGAGTGCTTCTACTGCAAAGGAAATGGTCACTGGAAGTGGTACTGCCCTAGATACTTGGCGGATAAAGAGGATGGCAAAGTGAACAAAGGTATATTGGATATACATGTTATTGATGTGTACTTTACTAGTGTTTATAGCAACCCCTCGGCATTTGATACTGGTTCAGTTACATAGAGTAGTAACTCAAAACGGGAGTTGCAGAATGAACAGAAACTAGTTAAGGGCGAGGTGACGATGTGTGTTGGAAGTAGTTACAAGATTGATATGATCATCATCACACACTCCCTATACTTTCGGGATTAGTGTTGAACCTAAATAAGTGTTATTTGGTGTTTGCGTTGAGCATGAATATGATTTGATCATGTTTATTGTAATACGGTTATTCATTTAAATTAGAGAATAATTGTTGTTCTGTTTACATGAATAAAACCTTCTATGGTCATACGCCCAATGAAAATGGTTTGTTGGATCTGGATCGTAGTGATACATATATTCATAATATTGAATCCAAAAGAGGCAAAGTTAATAATGATAGTGCATCTTATTTGTGGCACTGCCGTTTAGGTCATATTGGTGTAAAGCGCATGAAGAAACTCCTTTCCGAAGGACTTTTGGAATCACATGATTATGAATCACATGGTACTTGAGAACCATGCCTCATGGGCAAGATGACTAAAACTTCGTTCTCCGGAACAATGGAGCGAGCAACAGATTTGTTGGAAATCATACATACTGATATATGTGGTCCGATGAATATTGAGGCTCGCGGTGGGTATCGTTATTTTCTCACCTTCACAGATGATTTGAGCAGATGTGGGTATATCTACTTGATGAAACATAAGTCTGAAACATTTGAAAAGTTCAAAGAATTTTGGAGTGAAGTGGAAAATCATCGTAACAAGAAAATAAAGTTTCTACGATCTGATCGTGGAGGAGAATATTTGAGTTACGAGTTTGGTCTTCATTTGAAACAATGCGGAATAGTTTCGCAACTCACGCCACCTGGAACACCACAACGTAATGGTGTGTCTGAACATCGTAACCGTACTTTATTAGATATGGTGCAATCTATGTTGTCTCTTACCGATTTACCACTATGATTTTGGGGTTATGCATTAGAGATAGCCGCATTCACGTTAAATAGGGTACCATCTAAATCTGTTGAGACGACACCATATGAACTGTGGTTTAACAAGAAACCAAAGTTGTCGTTTATTAACATTTGGGGTTGGGATGCTTATGTGAAAAAGTTTCATCCTGATAAGCTCAAACCCAGATCGGAGAATTGTGTCTTCATAGGATACCCAAAGGAGATAGTTGGGTACACCTTCTATCACAGATCCGAAGGCAAGACATTCGTTGCTAAGAATGGATCCTCTCTAGAGAAGGAGTTTCTCTCGAAAGAAGTGAGTGGGAGGAAAGTAGAACTTGATGAGGTAACTGTACCTGCTCCCTTGTTGGAAAGTAGTTCATCACAGAAATCAATTCTTGTGATTCCTACACCAATTAGTGAGGAAGCTAATGATGATGATCATGTAACTTCAGATCAAGTTACTACTGAACCTCGTAGGTCAACCAGAGTAAGATCAGTACCAAAGTGGTACGGTAATCCTGTTCTACAGGTCATGTTACTTGACCATGACGAACCTACGTACTATGAGACAATGATGAGCCCAGATTCCGCAAAATGGCTTGAGGCCATCAAATCTGAGATGGGATCCATGTATAAGAACAAGAATTTGGTTGACTTGCCCGATGATCGGCAAGCAATAGAGAATAAATGGCTCTTCAAGAGGAATACGAATGCTAATAGTAGTGTTACTATCTACAAAGCTCGAATTGTCACAAAAATGTTTTCGACAAGTTCAAAGGTGTTGACTACGATGAGATTTTCTCACTTGTATCGATGCTTAAGTCTGTCCGAATCATGTTAGCAAATTGCCACATATTATGAAATCTGGAAAATTGATGTCAAAACTACATTCCTTAGTGGATTACTTAAAGAAGAGTTGTATATGATGAAACGAGAAGGTTTTTTCGATACCAAAGGTGCTAACAAAATGTGCAAGCTCCAGTGATCCATCTATGGACTGGTGCAGGCATCTCGGAGTTGGAATATACGCTTTGATGAGTTGATCAAACCATATAGTTTTATACAGACTTGCGGTGAAGCCTGTATTTACAAGAAAGTGAGTGGGAGCACTACAGCATGTCTAATAAATATATGTGAATGACATATTGTTGATCAGAAATAATGTAGAATGTTCAGGAAAGCATAAAGGAGTATTTGAAAGGAGTTTTTCAAACAAAGATCTCGGTGAAGCTGCTTACATATTGAGCATCAAGATCTATTGAGATAGATCAAGACGCTTGATAAGTTTTTTCAATGAGTACATACCTTGACAAGATTTTGAAGTAGTTCAAAATGGAACAATCAAAGAAAGAGTTTTTGCCTGTGTTACAAGGTGTGAAATTGAGTAAGACTCAAAGCCCGACCACGGCAGAAGATAGAAAGAGAATGAAAGTCATTTCCTATGCCTCAGCCATAGGTTCTATAAAGTATGCCATGCTGTGTACCAGATCTATTGTATACCCTACACTGAGATTGGCAAGGGAGCACAATAGTGATCTAGCAGTAGATCACTGGACAGCGGTCAAAATTATCCTTGGTGGAATAAGGATATGTTTCTCGATTATGGAGGTGACAAAAGGTTCGTCGTAAAGGGTTACGTCGATGCAAGTTTTGACACTGATCCACATGACTCAAAGTCTCAATCTGGATACATATTGAAAGTGGGAGCAATTAGCTAGAGTAGCTCCGTGCAGAGCATTGTTGACATAGAAATTTGCAAAATACATATATACGGATCTGAATATGGCAGAACCATTGACTAAACTTCTCTCACAAGCAAAACATGATCACACCTTAGTACTCTTTGGGTGTTAAGCACATATCGATGTGAACTAAGATTACTAACTCTAGTAAACCCTTTGACTGTTGGTCACATGGCGATGTGAACTATGGGTGTTAATCACATGGTGATGTGAACTATTGGTGTTAAATCACATGGCGATCTGAACTAGATTATTGACTCTAGTGCAAGTGGCAGACTGAAGGAAATATGCCCTAGAGGTAATAATAAATTTATTATTTATTTCCTTATTTGATGATAAATGTTTATTATTCATGCTAGAATTGTATTAACCGGAAACTTAGTACATGTGTGAATACATAGACAAACAGAGTGTCACTAGTATGCCTCTACTTGACTAGCTCGTTGAATCAAAGATGGTTAAGTTTCCTAGCCATAGGCATCAGTTGTCATTTGATTAACGGGATCACATCAATAGAGAATGATGTGATTGACTTGACCCATTCCGTTAGCTTAGCACTTGATCGTTTAGTATGTTGCTATTGCTTTCTTCATGACTTATAGATGTTCCTATGACTATAAGATTATGCAACTCCCGTTTACCGGAGGAACACTTTGTGTGCTACCAAATGTCATAACGTAACTGGGTGATTATAAAGGTGCTCTATAGGTTTCTCCCAAGGTACTTGTTGATTTGGCGTATTTAGATATTAGGATTTGTCACTCCGATTGTCGGAGAGGTATCTCTGGGCCCACTCAGTAATACACATCACTATAAGCCTTGCAAGGATTGTAACTAATGAGTTAGTTGCGGGATGATGTATTACAGAACGAGTAAAGAGACTTGCCAGTAACGAGATTGAACTAGGTAATTAGATACCGACGATCGAATCTTGGGCAAGTAACATACCGATGAGAAAGGGAACAACGTATGTTGTTATGCGGTTTGACCGATAAAGATCTTCGTAGAATATGTGTGAGACAATATGAGCATCCAGGTTCCGCTATTGGTTATTGACCGGAGACGAGTCTCGCTCATGTCTACATAGTTCTCGAACCCGTAGGGTCCGCACGCTTAAAGTTCGGTGACGATCGGTATTATGAGTTTTTGTGTTTTGATGTACCAAAGGTAGTTCGGAGTACCGGATGTGATCACGGACATGACGAGGAGTCTCGAAATGGTCGAGACGTAAAGATCAATATATTGGACGACTATATTTGGACACCGGATGAGCTCCGGGGGTTATTGGATAAATACCAGAGAACCGGGAGGTTACCGGAACCTCCTGGGGGTTATTGGGCCTTATGGGCCCAAGTGGAGGAAGAGGAGAGGCGGCCAGCTAGGGGTGCGCAGCCCCCCTAGCCCAAACTGAATTGGACTAGGTGGCCGGCCCCCCTTTTCCTTCTTCTTCTCCTCCCCTTGCTTCCCCTCTCCTACTAGGACTAGGAAAGAGGGGGGAATCCTACTTGGAGTAGGATTGCCCCCCTTGGGCGCGCCTCCTCCTCCTTGGCCGCCCCCTCCTCCTCTCCCACCTTTATATACGGGGAGGGGGCACCCCTTGGAGACACACAAGTTGATTAGTTGATCTCTCCCAACCGTGTGCAGTGCCCCCCTCCACCAAAATCCACTCTGATCATATCGTAGCGGTGCTGAGGCAAAGCCCTGCGTCGGTAGCAACATCATCACCGTCATCACGCCGTCGTGCTGACGAAACTCTCCGGTAAAGCTATGCTGGATCGGAGCTCGTGGGACGTTATCGAGTTGAACGTGTGCTGAACTCGGAGGTGCCGTGCGTTCGGTACTTGGATCGGTCGGATCGTGAAGACGTACGACTACATCAACCGTGTTGTGCTAACGCTTCCTCTTTCTGCGAGGGTACGTGGACACACTCTCCCCTCTCGTTGCTATGCATCACCATGATCCTGAGTGTGCGTAGGAATTTTTTTCAAATTACTACGTTCCCCAACAGAAGCCCCCCCAAAAAGAGAGAGAGGCCAAAGAAGCCTACAAAAAGAAAGAAAAAATTAGAGAAAAGAGAGAAGGGACAATGTTACTATCCTTTTACCACACTTGTGCTTCAAAGTAGCACCATGTTCTTCATATTGAGATTCTCTTGAGTTATCACTTTCATATACTAGTGGGAATTTCCATTATAGAACATGGCTTGTATATTCCGATGATGGGCTTCCTCAAATGCCCGAGGTCTTCATGAGAAAGCAAGTTCGATGCACACCCACTTAGTTTCTAGTTTGAGCTTTCATACACTTATAGCTCTTAGTGCATCCGTTGCATGGCAATCCCTACTCCTCACATTGACATCAATTGATGGGCATCTCCATAGCCCGTTGATTAGCCGCGTCGATGTGAGACTTTCTCCTTTTTGTCTTCTCCACACAACCTCCACTATCATATTCTATTCCACCTATAGTGCTATGTCCATGGCTCACGCTCATGTATTGCGTGAAAGTTGAAAAGGTTTGAGAACGTCAAAAGTATGAAACAATTGCTTGGCTTGTCATCGGTGTTGTGCATGATTTGAAAACTTTGTGTGGTGAAGATGTAGCATAGCTAGACCATATGATTTTGTAGGGATAGCTTTCTTTGGTCATGTTATTTTGAAAAGACATGATTGCTTTATTAGTATGCTTGAAGTATTATTGTCTTAATGTCAAATGATAGACTATTGCTTTGAATCACTCGTGTCTTAATATTCATGCCATGATTAGATTACATGATAAAGATTATGCTAGGTAGCATTCCACATCAAAAATTATCTTTTTGATCATTTACCTACTCGAGGACAAGCAGGAATTAAGCTTGGGGATGCTGATACGTCTCCGTCGTATCTATAATTTTTGATTTTTCCATGCCAATATTATACAACTTTCATATACTTTTGGCAACATTTTATACTATTTTTGGGACTAACATATTGAGCCAGTGCCCATTGCCAGTTTGTGACGCCCCCGATTTGACCGTACACTAATCATGCACGCAAATGTGTACGACCAAGATCAGGGACTCACGGGAAGATATCACAACACAACTCTAAAACATAAATAAGTCATACAAGCATCAGAATACAAGCCAGGGGCCTCGAGGGCTCGAATACAAGTGCTCGATCACAGACGAGTCAGCGGAAGCAACAATATCTGAGTACAGACATAAGTTAAACAAGTTTGCCTTAAGAAGGCTAACACAAACTGGGATACAGATCGAACGAGGCGCAGGCCTCCTACCTGGGATCTTCCTAACTACTCCTGGTCGTCGTCAGCGGGCTGCACGTAGTAGTAGGCACCTCCAGTGTCGTAGGTGTCGTCGTCGACGGTGGCGTCTGGCTCCTGGACTCCAGCATCTGGTTGTGACAACCAGATAAAAAGAAAAGGGGGAAAAGAGGGAGAGAAGCAACCGTGAGTACTCATCCAAAGTACTCGCAAGCAAGGAGCTACACTACATATGCATGGGTATATGTGTAAAGGGGCATATCAGTGGACTGAACTGCAGAATGCCAGAATAAAAGGGGGATAGCTAGTCCTGTCGAAGACTACGCTTCTGGCCATCTCCATCTTGCAGCATGTAGAAGAGAGTAGATTGAAGTCCTCCAAGTAGCATCGCATAGCATAATCCTACCCGGCGATCCCCTCCTCGTCGCCCTGTTAGAGAGCGATCACCGGGTTGTATCTGGCACTTGGAAGGGTGTATTTTATTCAGTATCCAGTTCTAGTTGTCATAAGGTCAAGGTACAACTCCGGGTCGTCCTTTTATCGAGGGACACGGCTATTCGAATAGATAAACTTCCCTGCAGGGGTGCACCACATAACCCAACACGCTCGATCCCATTTGGCCGGACACACTTTTCTGGGTCATGCCCGGCCTCGTAAGATCAACGCGTCGCAGCCCCACCTAAGCACAACAGAGCGGTCAGCACGCCGGTCTAACCCTATGCGCGCAGGGGTCTGGGCCCATCGCCCTATGCACACCTGCACGTTGCGTACGCGGCCGGAAGCAGACCTAGCCTAGTGGCGTTCCAGTCCAATCCGGCGCGCGCCACTCAGTCGCTGACGTCAAGAAGGCTTCGGCTGATACCACGACACCGGGATACCCATAACTACTCCCGCGTAGATGGTTAGTGCGTATAGACCAAATGGCCAGACTCAGATCAAATACCAAGATCTCGTTAAGCGTGTTAAGTATCCGTGAACGCCGACCAGGGCCAGGCCCACCTCTCACCTAGGCGGTCTCAACCTGCCCTGTCGCTCCGCCACAAAGATCCACTTGCGGGTACTCCTACGAGCCGACCCGACTTTAGTCATCACATGTGTCATGTATGTAGTATATAAGTATATACCCGTGATCACCGCCCAGGTGATCACGGCCCGATAGTATAGCACAGCAGACGGACAAGAATGTAGGGCCACTGATGGAAATCTAGCATCCTATACTAAGCATGTAGGATTGCAGGTAAAGGTATCAACAGTAGTAGCAAGGATAGGCTATGCATCAGGATAGGATATCGAAAAGCAGTAAGATGCTACACTACTCTAATGCAAGCAGTATAGAGAAGAATAGGCGATATCTGGTGATCAAGGGGGGGGGGGGCTTGCCTGGTTGCTCTGGCAAGTAGGAGGGGTCGTCGACTCCGTAGGCGAACTGGGCAGCAGCAGTGTCGGTCTCGTAGTCTACCGGAGAGAAGAGGGGGAAGAAACAGTAAATACAATGCAAACATAAGCATGACGATGCGTGACATGACAATGAACGGTGCTAGGTGTGTCCTAACGCGACAGTAGGTGGTACCGGCGAAGGGGGGGAACATCCGGGAGGTATTCCCGATGTTTCGCGTTTTCGGACAGACGGACCGGAGGGGGAAAGTTGCTAGTTCGATAGGTTAGGGAGGTGTGGTGGACGAACGGACTGCGTATTCGGATTCGTCTCGTCGTTCTGAGCAACTTTCATATAGAAAACATTTTCATCCGAGTTACGGTTTAAAAGATATGAATTTTCAAAGATTATTTGAATTTCTAGAATTATTTAATTAACAGAAAAGGGATATGACGTCAGCATGACGTATGAGTGACGTCAGTGGTCAACAGTCCGGTTGACTGGTGAAAACTGACACGGGGGACCCACCTGTCATAGACAGTGGGTTAAACAGAGTTCAAACTAATCTAAATTTAGTTAGTAAAACTACTGGGCCCACCTATCAGTGACTGATCAGGTTAATTAATTAGTTTTATTTATAAAACACATTTTTTTTGTTAATTATGCGGCGGGGCCCGCATGTCAGTGGCTGGGCCTGCCCAGTCAGCACGTTGACTGGGTTGACCCAGTCAACGGGGCCTGCGGGGCCCGCTGGCAGTGACCCAGGGGTAGCCCCAGGTGTGCCAGCTCAGCAGGCCGGCGGTTGAACGCCGGCGAGCACGAAAACGCGGCGGAGGGCGCTCGGCCCCGTCGGGATTCATCTACAGGGGGCCTACACGGGCGCGGGTGGGTGCGTTCGAACGGGTAGAGCCCGCCGCGTCGCGTGGTGAGACCGGCCGGAGCTGGAGCTGCCGGAAACGGCGCCGCGGACGAGCAAAAGCGGCGCCGGAGTTCGGGCTAGAGCGGGTGCGGCGTTAGAGCGCGCGAGCGGCCAAACTAACCAGCTAGGCGGGTGCTGCATGATGCGGTCAAGCTAACGGGCATACGCCCATGACCAATTGGTCACCGGAGACCCGCCGGCGACGAGCTCCGCGGCGCTGCATTCGGGCGCGCGTGGGGAAGCAGCTAGGGGGCGCGCGAGAGCGAAAGGACAGGGGAGGAGGGGGAGAAGCTCACCGCGCGGCACACGGAGGCCCGTGAGAGGCTTAGGAGCAGCAGGTCGGCGCCGGGGAAGAAAGGGGTCGCCGGCGACCGAAGTTGAAGACGAGTTCGGTGTGCTCGTTGTAGGGGCTCCGGTCTCCAACGGGCTGCACCAGACGAAGCAGCGGGCGACGGCGGTCCTTGGAGACACCGTGGGGCGGCGAGGTGGGCACGGTGGCTGTGTGAACGACGGAGAACGGCGGCGACCGCGTGGGGCATGGGGAAGGAAGGAGCGGCGCGGATCTGGGGGGGAGAGAGAGGCGCAGAGGCCGAGAGGTGAGCGGGGGGGCGAGTGGGAGAGGGGCCCGAGGAGGCGGGGGGCGCTGGCGTCCTTATCCTCCCCCGTCGCTGGCGAGGGGGGTGCGGCGGGGACCGGCCCCTGTTCCGACCCCGGTCGGGGGAACAGGGAAGGGGGGGGCGGAGGGCGAGTGGGAGAGGTGGGCCGGGGTGGAGCTGGGCCTTTCGGCCGGGGGGGGGGATGGTGCTGGCCGGCTGGGCCTGGGGTTGGCCCAGTTGGGCCAGGTCCAGTGGGGGGGGCTTTTGTTTTTATTTTTTTTGTTTTTTGTTTTGTTTTGCATTTTCTTTTATTTATTTTCTTTCACCTTTTAATCCATTTTAAAATACTTAGGCATTTTCTAAAAAGGAGTTTTCTCCAAAATAATTACCAGTGTATTATTTGGCACCCACCGAACATTTTTGTTTAAATTTTTGAAAACTTGTATTTTCCACTTTAAATTTAATTGAATTTTGAATTAGGAGTTTGAAAAGAAATGTGATTCAAATGTGATCAAGCCCTGTTTAGCCACATGATTAGCTTAATCACAGAGAGTTACTGTAGCATGATTCTCGGGGTGTTACAAAACTCCTCCACTACAAGAAATCTCGTCCCGAGATTTAGGAGGTAGAAGGAAACAGTGCGGGGTATTCTTCGCGCAGACGATCCTCTCGTTCCCAAGTGGCCTCATCTTCAGAATGGTGCGACCACTGGACTTTGAGAAACTTGATCGCCTTCTGACGTGTGCGGCGTTCAGCTTGGTCGAGAATGCGGACAGGATGCTCCTTATAGGAGAGGTCTTGCTGCAATTCGAGCACTTCATGATCCACAGCTCGGATTGGGTCCTTGAAGCAGCGGCGGAGCTGTGACACATGGAACAAATCGTGAACCTGAGAAAGGTTCGGCAGTAGCTCCAGTTGGTATGCCACTTTTCCACGCCTTTCGAGAACAGTGAATGGGCCAATATAGCGAGGAGCTAGTTTGCCCTTGATCCCGAAGCGGTGAGCACCCTTCATAGGTGTGACTCGAAGATAAGCCTTTTCGCCAGGTTGATAGACCATGTCTTTATGATGACGGTCATACTGACTCTTCTGACGTGACTGAGCAGTATTGAGATTCTCGCGAATAACGCGGACTTGTTCTTCGGCATCTTGGATAATATCCGGACCGAAGAGTGGACGTTCCCCAGTTTCTGACCAGTTCAGAGGGGTTCGGCACTTTCGTCCATATAACACTTTGAAGGGGGCCATCTTCAGACTAGCTTGATAGCTATTATTATACGAGAACTCAGCATACGGGAGAGATTCCTCCCATTTCTTGCCGAAGGAAATAACGCAAGCTCGAAGCATGTCTTTGAGAACTTGGTTGACGCGTTCAACTTGTCCTTGCGATTGAGGATGAAACGCAGTACTGAATGACAGATGAGTCCCCATAGCTTCTTGGAAACTTGCCCAGAATCTTGAAGTGAATAAGCTGCCACGGTCTGAGCTGATAACCAATGGAATACCGTGGAGTGAAACAATCCTGGTCATGTAGAGCGTTGCCAACTGGCTAGCAGTGATCGTTTCTTTGACTGCCAGAAAATGTGCAACTTTGGAAAGCCGGTCAATGACGACAAGAATAGCATCATTACCTTTCTGTGATTTGGGAAATCCAGTGACGAAGTCCATCTCAACATGGTCCCATTTCCATTCAGGAATAGAGATAGGTTGCAGAGTTCCAGCAGGCCTTTGATGTTCTGCTTTGATACGACGGCAAACGTCACATTCAGCAACATAACGAGCAATGTCTTGCTTCATATTAGACCACCAGAATCTCTGACGGATGTCTTGGTACATCTTCGTACTACCAGGATGCATACATAGAGGCGTATCATGAGCTTCTTTCATAACTTCCTGTGTCATATCCAGGTTTTTCTGTGCACATGGCACCACTAGGCGGCCCTTGAAGTATAGGGTGCCATCTTCAGCAATGGTGAAGAATGAGGGCTTTCCTTCTGCGAGGTAGCGCTTAATCTTGTGGGCTTCAGAGTCATACTTCTGTAGCCTTTTGATGGTGTCCTCGAGATCTGGTTTAGCAACTAGGGTATTGAGGGAACCCTGGGTAACAACGTGGAGGTTCACCTTGCCAAACTCCTTAGGAGGGGGAGCGAGTGCACCCAGAGGAACAATATGGAGGTTCAGCTTCCTGAATTCTTCAACAAGCGAGGGCTGAACTTTGTGAACCTGGAGGTGGTTGCAATAAGACTTGCGGCTCAAGGCATCAGCCATTACATTAGCCTTGCCTGGCGTATAGGAAATACCCAAGTCAAAGTTTGCAACAAGCTCCATCCATCTCTGTTGACGGAGGTTCAGATCTGGCTGAGTAAACAGATACTTCAGACTTTGGTGGTCAGTGAAGATCTCGCAACGATTACCGAGAAGGTAATGTCGCCACTGTTTCAGCGCATGAATGACAGCAGCAAGTTCGAGGTCGTGAACTGGGTAGTTCTCTTCGTGAGGGCGCAATTGCCGAGAGGCATAAGCAATCACTTTGCGGTCTTGCATTAGGACACAGCCTAATCCTTGACGGGAAGCGTCGCAGTAAAAGACGAAGTCCTTCTTAGTATCAGGTGGAGCTAGAACTGGGGCAGAAGTCAACTTGTCTTTGAGTGCCTGGAAACTTTCCTGACATTTGTCTGTCCATTGGAACTTGACACCCTTATGCAACAGGTTAGTCAGAGGCCTGGCGATCTTAGAGAAGTTCTCGACGAATCGACGGCAATAGCTGGCGAGACCGAGAAAACTTCTGACTTGCTTAACGTTCTTGGGAGGAGTCCAATCAAGAATAGCCTGGACTCGTTCAGGGTTGACGGCAATACCATCCTTAGAGATGACATGCCCGAGATAGGTTACTTCGGGTAGCCAGAATTCACATTTGGAGAACTTGGCATATAGTTGATGCTCTCGTAGCTTTTCCAGCACAAGTCGAAGATGTTCAGCATGTTCTTCTTCGTTCTTGGAAAATACCAGGATATCATCCAGATAAACCACGACGAACTTGTCGAGGTAATCCATGAATATATAGTTCATCAGACGAGAGAAGGTGGCTGGAGCATTGGTTAAACCGAAAGACATGACGGTGTACTCGTATGAACCATAACGAGTCACGAAGGCGGTCTTTGGGATATCCTCTTTGCGAACACGGATCTGGTGGTAGCCCAACCTCAAGTCGAGCTTAGAGAACACTGACGAACCCGCCAGTTGATCATACAGATCATTGATCCGAGGAAGGGGGTATTTATTCTGGATGGTAGCTTGGTTTATAGGACGGTAGTCTTGAACCAATCGGTTAGTCCCATCCTTCTTCTTGACATAGAGAGAAGGTGCTCCCCAAGGAGAGCAACTTGGGCGAATGAATCCTTTGCGAAGAGAATTGTCGATTTCCTCCTTAAGCTCAAGGAGTTCATGCGGCGGCATTTTGTAGGGTCGCTTGGCTATAGGAGTGGTGCCTGGTTTCAAGTCGATGATGAATTCGACAGCTCTAGCAGGGGGAATCCCTGGAAGTTCTTCGGGGAAGACGTCGAGGAATTCACGCACGACGGGAATGTTTTCAATGCCCTCGAGTGGTGCAGCGTTCAATGCATTCAATGCATAGAGCCTTGCCTCGGCATTTTGCACCAGATGGGCTTGGTAAGTAACTATCTCATCTGAAGGGTGTAGCAGATGGACGGTCTTAGTGGTGCAAACAATTGAAGCAGTATGCGCTTTTAACCAATTCATTCCCAGAATGAGATCAATGCTACAGGACTTCAGTACGATGGGAGAGACAAGAAATTCCAGTCCTTCAATTTCAACAGTAACATCGTGACTAACCATAGAGGTTTGACATTGGCCCGCAGGGGTGTGTACCACTAGCGGAGTGTTTATCTCTTCGTAATTAATGCCATGCAGGAATGCAAATTCTGCTGATATGAATGAATGGGATGCTCCTATATCAAATAAAACGGATGCTGGTACTGAATTTACGAGGAGTGTACCCATCACAGTAGCAGGCTGGTCTTGAGCTTCGCTGAGATCAACGTGGTTGGCATGAGCACGACCATAAGACTTAGCATTGTTGTTGCGGGGCTGGTTGTTACCACGACCAGCTGCTGGAAGGGCCAGTTGATTCTGGTTCTGATAGCAGTTCCTGGCAAAGTGACCCGGTTGACCACACTTGAAGCACAGACCATTATCGGGAGTGGGAACAGGAGCCCCAGGTGGGGGAGCTGGTAGCTTTGACTACCTAGATGGTGGAGGAGGCAGACGCGGTGCAGCATAAGATTTCCTTGGAGCAGGTGCATTTGGACGATACATGCTGTTCGGGATCCATATCTTACGCTTCTGTGAGGGCGTGCCCGAAGAGGAGCCCGTGTGACGGTTGCGCCTCTGAGAGCTCTGGTACTCCTGCAGACCAGTTTCGACATTGATGGTCTTGTTCACCAAGGTGGCGAAATTGGCGAAGTCATGCACTAGAAGTGCGAGCTTGATGTCGGCTTGAAGGCCATCACGGAACTTCTCCTGTCTGCGTGCATCAGTAGCAATGTCTTCTTCAGCATAGCGGGACAAGTCCAGAAACTCCCGCTGATAAGCTTCGACAGTTTTGTTGCCTTGGGTGAGGTTGCGGAACTCACGCTTCTTCCGGTCCATGACTCCCTGAGGAATGAAGCGGGCACAGAAAGCAGCTTGGAAGTCTGGCCAGGTGATGATTGTTCCAGCTGGCAGAGTACGCCTGTGGCTGTCCCACCATTGAGCTGCGGGTCCCTTTAGAAAGAAGGAAGCAAAGTTGACATAGCTGGCAGGGGCTACATCGGCAGACTCCATCTCATAGGTGATGTCACAGAGCCAGTCATCAGCATCCAGAGGCTGAGTTGAGCTGCGGTAGATGGTTGGGTTGAGGCGTATGAAATCTTGAAGAGTCACTTGGGTTGGCTGCTGGTTCATATTGGGGCGAGGAAACTAGGCCATCATATTTTCCATGAATTGGCGGTTCAGTTCGAACTGTTGGATCATACCAGCCATGTACCCAGGTGGTGGTGGGGCATCGCCACCACGACCACGACCACCTGGTCTAACCATCCTGCTAATATATAACAGGGGTAGTTCAGCATTGAGAAATATTTGCAAAGACAAGAATCATTCATGATGACACATGCATAACGAGAGGAGCACGATAGCTACTACATAGTAGTCGGCGTAACTTACAAAAGGGGTCATGCATACAGTTCAGTACACAGAGTTCAGTACATAGACACTAACATCATAGGCGGCACACAGGCTCGCGGCGACTGCAACTAATACTTAACTAAGCAAGACTAAATCAGTCCCAAGAGGTACTGTGGAAGTAATCGTAGCCCGACAGCTGGTAGTGAGGCAACAGATAGCCCTCCACGTCAGCAGACTGGGAGCCGCGGATACTCAGGTGTAGAGCCCGACGCTCAGGTGGCAGAAGAGGACCAAGTGCGGGAGAGTAGCCTCCCACCTCTGGCCAACCGACACCGTGGGGCATCACGGTCCTGGCTGGGTAGATCGCAGTACGCGGTACCTGTCCAGATCGGACAAAGGGGTGCAGCAGCGTCAGAGCACGGTAAAGGTGCTGACGGGTGGTGTACATCTCGTGGCGAAGAGCTCGGTTAGCTCGGTCCAGCCCATCAGCATGCACAACCAGGTTCTGATGGTAGAAGGGCTCTCGGGTGACAGTGGAGTAGGCAGCAGTATAGTATCCTTCCGCACCAACATCAGAGGCGATAGCAATGTGCCTGAAAGGGGAGGTGTCCAACTCCCGATACTCTCCACGAAGACGTGTCAGAGCAGCATAGGCAGCATCGTGGACAGCCATATCGATGGTCACACCAACAACATGTGCGGTGTGCAGCACAGTAGTGGCGTCGTACTCCCGCGAGTAGAGGTGGACGATGGCACGGTACTACTCCTGGTTAAAGTCCTGGTACTCCTCGTAGACGGTGTACTCAGGGTGCCAGCGATAACCCAGATAGGTCATCATCTCAGCTAGCACCGCAGGTGATCCCGAGGCACCAATGGCCGTCGTGTGGCGAACGACCTGCCTCGTGGGTTCCATCTGAAAGCAAAGACGTTTCAAAGGAGTCAAATGACAGTGTGTGAATTGTTCAAAATACTATTCTAAGAAACAACTATGGCTTATCCAACTTTGGGGTGAATGCGGTCACGGGATCCTAGTGTTAGAGTTAGTAAATTCGTTTAACCCGAGTAGAAGAGAGTTCAGAGTCCCAGAGTAAAGGTCGAGGAGTAAAAGATCCTAGTACCACCCAATGGCGACGTGGGCCCGTAAGACACACAGCCATGTTAGTAAAAGTTTTCGTAATGTCTAGACTCGACTTCGGCCAAGGAGTGTGGAAAGGGGGATTCCTACAGGCAGTCGGCTCTGATACCAACTTGTGACGCCCCCGATTTGACCATACACTAATCATGCACGCAAATGTGTACGACCAAGATCAGGGACTCACGGGAAGATATCACAACACAACTCTAAAACATAAATAAGTCATACAAGCATCAGAATACAAGCCAGGGGCCTCGAGGGCTCGAATACAAGTGCTCGATCACAGACGAGTCAGCGGAAGCAACAATATCTGAGTACAGACATAAGTTAAACAAGTTTGCCTTAAGTAGGCTAACACAAACTGGGATACCGATCGAACGAGGCGCAGGCCTCCTGCTTGGGATCCTCCTAACTACTCCTGGTCGTCGTCAGCGGGCTGCACGTAGTAGTAGGCACCTCCAGTGTCGTAGGTGTCGTCGTCGACGGTGGCGTCTGGCTCCTGGACTCGAGCATCTGGTTGTGACAACCAGATAAAAAGAAAAGGGGGAAAAGAGGGAGAGAAGCAACCGTGAGTACTCATCCAAAGTACTCGCAAGCAAGGAGCTACACTACATATGCATGGGTATATGTGTAAAGGGGCATATCAGTGGACTGAACTGCAGAATGCCAGAATAAAAGGGGGATAGCTAGTCCTGTCGAAGACTACGCTTCTGGCCATCTCCATCTTGCAGCATGTAGAAGAGAGTAGATTGAAGACCTCCAAGTAGCATCGCATAGCATAATCCTACCCGGCGATCCCCTCCTCGTCGCCCTGTTAGAGAGCGATCACCGGGTTGTATCTGGCACTTGGAAGGGTGTATTTTATTCAGTATCCAGTTCTAGTTGTCATAAGGTCAAGGTACAACTCCGGGTCGTCCTTTTATCGAGGGACACGGCTATTCGAATAGATAAACTTCCCAGCAGGGGTGCACCACATAACCCAACACGCTCGATCCCATTTGGCCGGACACACTTTTCTGGGTCATGCCCGGCCTCGTAAGATCAACGCGTCGCAACCCTCCCCCGTCGCGGATCTGGGGGGGAAGAGAGAGGCGCAGAGGCCGAGAGGTGAGCGGGGACCGGCCCCTGTTCCGACCCCGGTCGGGGGAATAGGGAAGGGGAGGGCGAGTGGGAGAGGTGGGCCGGGGTGGAGCTGGGCCTTTCGGCCGGGGGGGGGATGGTGCTGGCCGGCTGGGCCTGGGGTTGGCCCCGTTGGGCAAGGTCCAGTGGGGGGGCTTTTGTTTTTATTTTTTTGTTTTCTGTTTTGTTTTGCATTTTCTTTTATTTATTTTCTTTCACCTTTTAATCCATTTTAAAATACTTAGGCATTTTCTAAAAAGGAGTTTTCTCCAAAATAATTACCAGTGTATTATTTGGCACCCACCGAACATTTTTGTTTAAATTTTTGAAAACTTTTATTTTCCACTTTAAATTTAATTGAAGTTTGAATTAGGAGTTTGAAAAGAAATGTGATTCAAATGTGATCAAGCCCTGTTTAGCCACATGATTAGCTTAATCACAGAGTGTTACTGTAGCATGATTCTCGGGGTGTTACACAATTCCTGTTTGTTGCATGTTTTTTGTTTCGTAGAAAATCCATATCAAACAGAGTCCAAACGGGATAAAAACATACGGAGATTTTTTTGGAATATATGTGATTTTTGGGAAGAAGAATCAACGCGAGGCGATGCCCGAGGGGGCCACGAGGTAGGGGTACGCCCCAAGGGGTGGGCACGCCCCTGACCCTCGTGGACACCCCGTAAGGCGGTTGGTGCCCTTCTTTCGCCGCAAGAAATCCAATATCCAGATAAAAATCGTGTCCAAGTTTCAGCCCAATCGGAGTTACGGATCTCCGGGAATATAAGAAACGGTGAAAGGCCAGAATGTGGAAGGAAGAAACAAAGAGAGACAGATCCAATCTCGGAGGGGCTCTCGCCCCTCCCATGCCATGGAAGCCAAGGACCAGAGGGGAAACCCTTCTCCCATCTAGGGAGAAGGTCAAGGTAGGAGAAGAAGAAGGGGTGCCCTCTCTCCCTCTCTCTCCTGGTGGCGCCGGAACCCTGCCGGGGCCATCATCGTGTGACGGCGATCTACACCAACACCTCTGTCATCTTCTGACGCCCCCGATTCAATCGTACACTAATCATACACGCAAACGTGTACGATCAAGATAAGGGACTCACGGGAAGATATCACAACACAACTCTAAAAATAAAATAAGTCATACAAGCGTCATAATACAAGCCAGGGGCCTCGAGGGCTCGAATACAAGTGCTCGATCATAGACAAGTCAACGGAAGCAACAATATCTGAGATAAACATAAGTTAAACAAGGTGCCATAAGATGGCTAGCACAAACTGGGATACAGATCGAAAAAGGCGCAGGCCTCCTGCGTGGGATCCTCCTAAACTACTCCTGGTCGTCGTCAGTGGCATGCACGTAGTAGTAGGCACCTCTAGTGTAGAAGGAGTCGTTGTCGACGGTGGCGTCTGGCTCCTGGGCTCCAGCATCTGTTTGCGACAACCAGGTAGAATGGAAAGGGGGAAAATAGGGAGAAAAGCAACCGTGAGTACTCATCCAAAGTACTCGCAAGCAAGGATCTACACTACATATGCAGGGGTATCTATGTAAAGGGGCAATATCGATGGACTGAACTGCAGAATGCCAGAATACGAGGGGGATAGCTAATCCTGTCGAAGACTACGCTTCTGGCAGCCTCCGTCTTGCAGCATGTAGGAGAGAGTAGACTGAAGTCCTCCAAGTAGCATCGCATAGCATAATCCTACCCGGCAATCCTCTCCTCATTGCCCTGTTAGAGAGCGATTACCGGGTTATATCTGATACTTGGAAGGGTTTGTTTTATTATGTATCCAGTTCTAGTTGTCATAAGGTCAAGGTACAACTCCAAGTCGTCCTGTTACCGAAGATCACGGCTATTCGAATAGATAAACTTCCCTGCAGGGGTGCACCACATAACCCAACACGCTCGATCCCATTTGGTCGGACACACTTTCCTGGGTCATGCCCGGCCTCGGAAGATCAACACGTCGCAACCCTACCTAGGCACAATAGAGTGGTCGGCACGCCGGTCTAAATCCTATTGCGCAGGGGTCTGGGCCCATCGCCCATTGCACACCTGCATGTTGCGAGGGCGGATGGAAGCAGACCTAGCCTAGCAGGCGTTCCAGTCCAATCCGGCGCGCGCCGCTTAGTCACTGACGTAATGAAGGCTTCGGATGATACCACGACGTCGAGTGCCCATAACTTTCCCATGTAGTTGGTTAGTGCGTATAGACCAAATGGCCAGACTCAGATCAAATACCAAGGACTCGTTAAGCGTGTTAAGTATCCGCAAACGGCGACCAGGGCCAGGCCGACCTCTCTCCTAGGTGGTCTCAACCTGCCCTGTCGCTCCGCCACAAAGTAACAGTCGGGGGCCATCGGGAACCCAGGCCCACCTCTACCGGGATGGAGCCACCTGCCCCTTCAACCCCCATCTCCGAACAGTATCATAAGTATTGTAACAGTATAAAGTATATAACATATGCCCGTGATCACCTCCCAAAGTGATCACGGCCCAGTAGTATAGCATGGCAGACGGACAAGAGTGTAGGGCCACTGATGGAATACTAGCATCCTATACTAAGCATTTAGGATTGCAGGTAAGGGTAACAACTGTAGCACCAATGACAGGCTATGCATCAGAATAGGATTAACCGAAAGCAGTAACATGCTACACTACTCTAATGCAAGAAGTATAGAGAAGGAATAGGCGATATCTGGTGATCAAGGGGGGGGGGGCTTGCCTGGAAGCTCAGCCGAGAAGGAGGGGTCGTCAATACCGTAGTCATACTGGGTAGCAGCGGCGTCGGTCTCGGTGTCTAGCGAGAGAAGAGGGGGAAGAAACAATAAATACAATGCAAGCAAATGCATGACGATGCATGACATGACAAAGCGTGATGCTAGGGGTGCCCAATCGCGGTAATAGGTGATACCGGCGAAGGGGGGAAACATCCGGGAAAGTATTCCCGGTGTTTCGCGTTTTCGGACAGATGAACCAGAGGGAGAAAGTTGCGAGTTCGATAGGTTAGGGATGTTTGACGGACGAACGGGCTGCGTATCCGGATTTGTCTCGTCGTTCTGAGCAACTTTCATGTACAAAGTTTTCCATCCGAGTTACAGATTAAAAGATATGATTTTTAAAAGAATTTATTAATTTTCGGAATTTAATTAATTATTTAAATCAATTCGAAATTGGATTTATGACATCGGCATGATTTCATGCTGACGTAATCAGTCAACAGGGGGTTGACTGGGTCAACAGATGCGTGGGTCCCGGTTGTCAATGTCACAGATTAGCTAATCAGAGTTAATTAGTTTTAACTAAGTGTCTAGGTTAATTAACATGATTAATTAGGTTAATTAATTTACTAATTAACTATTTAATTAATTAATTAATTTATTTGTTTGATCTTATCTCCAGGGCGTGGGGCCCGTTTGCCATAGGCCCAGAGGCCAAATGCGGCGGGCTACCGGGCGCGGGCAGGAGCACCCGCCGTGCGCCGCGCCTAGCAGAACCCGGGGGAAAGGGGGGCGCGGGGGCGCTGGCGTCGGGTGCCGGCGGCTGTGGCCGCTGCTGGTCTAGCAGCAGCAAGGTCGGCGAGCGGAGCGAGCAGGGGCTGCCGGGGAGGCGCGGCACGGCAGGGCGCGGACGGATGTGCGCGACACGGGCGAGGGGACGACGGCAGCGAGACGCGGCGCGAAGAGCACGGCCTTGTCTATAACCAAGTTACGGGGTGCGAAGGAGACATGGGAGAGGTCACGGAGGATCGGAGCTCACTGCGGGGGTGTCGAGGAGAAGCTCGGGGAGGCCGATGTGGCACCATAGCAGAGGCAAGGTGGCGCGGCAGTGGCGGTGTCGGCGGCTTGGGCGAGCACGCGCCGACAGGCGCCGACCGAGCGCGGCCAAGGGAGCCGCGGAGCGGCCGCGGCTCTGGCGACTGGGGCATGTTGTAGGGGCGGCGGCCGGTGGTGATGCTTGCGGCCCAACACGAGGGGCGTTGGCGACGACGGCGTGGGAAGGCTCACCGGACCGGGGGAGCAGGGGCGGGCGGCCGGGTACGGCGGGGGAGGAGGTCGGGCGACGAGTAGTTGCCCCCCGACCTAGATCGGGGGTGCGGGGGTGGAGGCGAACGTGGGGGGGAGTGGGGAGAGATGGGGATCGAGCGAGGGATCGGCTAGGGTTAGCTCGCTGGTGGGGGCGGCTGGGCCGTGAGCTTTCTAGATGGGCCAAGTGCCCAGTAGGTTAGGTTAGTTAGTTTCTTTTTATTTTTTGTTTTTTATATACTTTTACTTTACTGTTTTATTTTACATTAGTGTCATGAAATACTAAAGTTAAACCTAAAATAATATTATTAACTATATCTCTGTCCTAAATAATTTGGCACTTTAAATAAGTAATTTGTATTTGTTTATTATTTAAGGAGCATTTAAATAGTTGTTTTTGCTACTGTTTTAGTTACTTCAGTGCATTTAAATTTTTTTATAAAAATTTGGTTTCTTCACCCTAATCACCTATGCATTAACTAGCACAACCCGAACATTTTGGTTTTAATATTTGAAAACTTTTGAGGTTTGCCTTTATTTTGAGTTTGAATTTGAATCGGTTTCAAACTAACGCGAGATTAGCAACAGTAATCGAGGTGACATGGCATCATTAGCAGAGGTTACTGTAGCTTGATTATCCGGGCGTCACACATCTTGACCAACATCTTCATCACCTTCCCCCATCTATCTACAGCGGTCCACTCTCCCGCAACCCGTTGTACCCTCTACTTGACCATGGTGCTTTATGCTTCATATTAATATCCAATGATGTGTTGCCATCCTATGATGTCTGAGTAGATTTTCGTTGTCCTATCAGTAATTGGTGAATTGCTATGATTGGTTTAATTTGCTTGTGGTTATGTTGCTATACTTTGGTGCCCATCAGATGAGCGCGCACGTGGATCACACCATAGGGTTAGCTATATGTTGATAGGACTATGTATTGGAGGGCAAGAGTGACAGAAGCTTCAACCTAGCATAGAAATTGATGCATATGGGATTGAAGGGGGACCAATATATCTTAATGCTATGGTTGGCTTTTACCTTAATGAACGTTAGTAGTTGCGGATGCTTGCTAATAGTTCCAATCATAAGTGCATAGAATTCCAAGTCAGGGATGACATGCTAGCAGTGGCCTCTCCCACATAAAACTTGCTATCGGTCTAGTAAAGTAGTCAATTGGTTAGGGACAATTTCGCAACTCCTACCACCACGTTTCCACACTCGCTATACTAACTTTATTGCTTCTTTACATAAAACAGCCCCTAGTTTTTATTTACATGCTCTTTATATTCTTGCAAACCTATCCAACAACACCTACAAAGTACTTCTAGTTTCATACTTGTTCTAGGTAAAGCGAACGTCAAGCGTGCGTAGAGTTGTATCCGTGGTCGATAAAACTTGAGGGAATATTTGTTCTACCTTTAGCTCCTTGTTGGGTTCGACACTCTTACTTATCTAAAGAGGCTACAATTGATCCCCTATACTTGTGGGTTATCACTCCGCGCTTGTTCTCTGACACGTCACAGGACGGGTGTCATCTCTGGGTTTCTTCTATAGGAACTGGCTGCCATGTGTCGAATGGCTGCCACTTAATCACCTTGCGGCTTCACCGCACTGATGGACGATGTGGGTCGTGCTGGAGTGCTTGCTGAGGTGGTTTTGCCTCCGCGAGCCCTGGCAGGCCCTGCCGGGGCGCTTCGGGCACCTGCTTCTGGGGGTGGCACAACTGCAGGATGTTGCTAATCGCAAACGGTGTTGTATGAAAACCGTTAGAAATGTGTAAAACATTTGCGATGACGGATGCATCAAACATGGTTCAGGTTTTAGTTGCGTGTGCGATGAAGGGCATACGGTTCAGTTCAATGAACTATTTGCGATGAGGAGAAACAAAAGAAACAGGTAGCCAGATGAAGGCGTGTGCGATACACAGCATACGGTTCACTCGGATGAACTGTTTGTGATTAGGCAACACAAAAGAAACGGTCAGCCAGATCAAAGGTGTGTGCGATATACGACACGTGGTTCACTCGGACGAACTGTTTGCCTTGAGACATCAGAATAGAAACGGTTCAACTTAACGAGATGTGTGTGATACGTGGCAAATAGGTCTGTAATCAGAAATGTGTGTGAAGACCGATAAGAACACAGACGGTTGCTGCTAATAAGACGTGTGTGTTGTGCGATGCGATTGCATACAGAACAACAACATATATATATATATATAGACACACACACACACACACACACTTATAAGGACATGCTTGCATAACCAAATTAAACATCCACTTACATAGGTGGCTACTACAACCATGGCATTGCGCACACCAAAGTAAACTATTACATGCATAATTACATAGGTGGCTACTACACACATGACATTTCCACACACACCAATAAAGTAAACTATATATTACATGCATGATTAACTAGCATAAACGATCATCTGATCATCATCTACTTCTTGTGACGCTTGCTCTTCTTGTGGCTCGATCCGGGCTCGTCGATTTGGGTAACGAGGCACTTCCTCATGTCAACGATCCGCCTGTGCATCTCGTAGCATGTGTACATGCTCTTGGCCACGAACCTGAGGTGAGGTTAATCCAGCTGCCGCATCCAGGCCTTGTTCTCTGGGCATCCTGCTTCATCTTTTCATAGTAGGGGTCGATGATGGCCGAGGTGAGTTCGACGAGGGAGTCCTATTTCGTGCTACCCCCGACCCTGTAGTGATCACGGATTTCGACAACGTTCTTGCAGGCCAAGCTCGTAACTTTGAGCGCTTTTACATCGTCTTTGGTATCCACCGCGGCGAACTTGTAGTCGGTGCTGTTGACAAACCTGTTCAAACGGTAGCAAGGCTCTGTGGCCATGCAGTAGTGGTAGATGAGGACATGATGGCGCACGCACAACTGTGAGACAGCAACGTTCTGATCTATGCCGGGACGACTGGCAGTGCACTGGAGGTCGATGCCGACCACCTTGTACTTGTCACCAGCAAGCAACTACTCAACGTTGTTGATGTAGTCGTCCACCACGGCCGAGTCGATGGTGTGCACCACCGAGAGATCCGTCTCCCTCGCGTGGGTCTCCACTCTATGCTTGCCGAACTCCATTGGAGCGCCGCCGGACATCCCCTCTCTATGTGTCGTCGTGGGTGTGCTTGCTGTATTGTGGGGCGCGATCGAAAGGTTGAAGAGACTAACGTTATAATGGCCGCGGGAATTAAAGGGGAAGCTGGATGGCCAGGAATATCGGCAGGCCCTGATGGCAGTTCGAATTTCCAGCGCGTAACTCCATCGTGCCGCACGTAACTGCATCGCGTGGCAATGAGCGGGCCAACCGCATGCATATGGGGGCCCCGACGTGATCGTGCGCACGCCCAACCGCTGACAGAGCGTGCGCGGAGGGACGCGAGCAGAGCGCTTCGCGGTCGCCTCAAGGAAAAGTTGTCCACAAGCCGAGCGCGCCGACGGACGTGAGCAGAGCGCGCCAACGGACGCGACAGAGCGCGCCGCGACGCCTAACGGCGAGCACAGCGCGCTGCGGCGCCTAACAGCGAGCAGAGCTTGCCGAGGGACGCGAGCAGAGGACGACATAGTAATACGTGGCAAATAAGACGAACTGTGCGTGCGATGTCGGAGACATCAAGCACGAATCAGATTAGAGTTGCGCGTGTGATACATGGCAGACAGTTGATCCATCAGACCTATTTGTGATGGAATAAGCCGTGTGTGTTGCGGGCAAACGCTTGCTGGTGTATAACGTTAAATTTAACCAAAAAAGTGTTAATGCATGTTACAAAAATTGTATAGCTGGAAACTATGTTCAAATACGACTCCAACGATATAATCTATGGCGACGTGCATTCGTATTTCATTAGTTAAATCCTACTTACAAACCAGGACGGGGGTATAGTAGGTAATTAAATCGCAAACGTTTTTTTATTAACTGTATGTGTAGGTGTCCTCTCGTCCTCCTCTCGGACGTCTTGTCACCCCGCTGCCCCCCGGGGGCGTTCTTTTGGCCAAATGGTGGCGCCAATGAATCGTCGGTGAGCCCGTTCCCACGCAACCTCGCAGGTTCCCGCGCAAGCTTCCCGCCCGACTCGGTGAAATCACCCAAAATCCCAGTGCTTACCGGCCTGCTATAAAAACCCTCACGGCCGGCGAGTTCTGCATCGCATTTTCCCCTCCCTCCCTGTAGCTTATCTCGTCTGCTTCTCCCACAATCGCAAATGGCACTGGTCCGTCATCGTCGCTCAGCCACTCCGCCGTCATCAGAGGACAGCTCCAGCTGGGAGGCTACACCACGGCGGCGGCGCAGTCCGCAGCGCAGTGTAGTGCGCGTGGTGTCCCTGTTGGGTCTGCACGTAACACCCACCACACGCTCCGCCACCGCTGCCCGTCGGCAGCTGTTGCCGGCCGCCGTTGCCGTCACACCATCGTCGAAAGCCAGGTCCATCTCCCGCTCCGTCGCCGCGGCCCGAAGGCGGGAGGTGGCCGTCAAGGCCTCCACCCAACTGACGGCCACCGTGGCCATCACCCGCTGCGCCACCGCGGCCCGAAGGCAGGAGGTGGTGGTCGTGGCCGCCACCCCATCGTTGGCCGCCGTGGCCACCAGCCCAGCGTCAATCGCCGTGATCATCACCCGCTCCACCACCGCCGCCCGAAGGAGGGGGCGGAGGTGGAGGCCCGCACGTGCGTCAGCGACCTTGCGCGCTACATCGAGTTCTTGCGGGAGGAGGAGGAGCGCCTCGTCGAGCACGCAAAGAGCCTTACCGCAGCCGTGGCCGCAGCACACGCCAACACGGATGCGAGGAATCAGGAGGTCTACGAGCAGTCCGGCCACTTCGAGAGGGATCGTCTGGAGCGGCAGTGGGCGTTCGAGCTGGCGAGTGTCGCTGAACGTGCAGCAGTGGCAGGCATCGTATTGCATTTGTCCAGCTCGTCCGTAGGCTCCTCCTCGCCCTCTGCCTCTTACTGAGCGCGCTCGGCAGAGGAGAGGCTGCCGGGAGTAGCACAAAGCCCCTCCGTGGTTGTAGTAGTCTTTAGGGGCTATTTTGTTCAGTTCATCTGACTATAGATGTGTGGTCGAACTGTACAACGTACTTAAAATTAGCTGGTATACATAGTTGAACTAGCTATTTCAGTACGTGGTTGGCAACAATTGGGGAGATGTTTGGTCGGTTCAGCTGTCGAGTTGAACTGTTTGTATATATTAAGAACGACTGCTTAATCTATGAATGAAATCTATGCTTAATAACTGAATTTTAGTTGCAAAAATTACATAGTGCTAATGATTTCTAGCTGCATATTTTGACAAATCGCAGTGTTACAAGGATTGACAAATGGCAACGTTACTAGATCAACAAATGTAAATCTTTCCAGTTGACAAATGGCGACATACCCAATATGACAGATGCAAATCTTACCAAATTGTTTGTACGTGGTTGCACACGGCTCATCCAGAACAACGGTTTGCGCTAAAGGGATGCACAAATCCTGCGCTGCTCTCACTTTGCATACGGGTGTTCTATCTAAATCGTTTGCGATCAAGAGCTGCAGAAATCCAGCTCGGCACATTTTCTCTTGGCTTCCTGGGGAAGCTGTCGGTTTGCATATGGGTGTTCTAACTAAAATGTTTGCGATGAGTGTTTTATATTTAAAAAGCGAATTAAACTGCGTCTTGGGCACCATTAATGGAGAGGAAGCGAGCAAGGCGCGTGGCCATGGAAATCAAAGGGCACGCTTCCCAGTGAGCCTGCGCAGCGTACAGCTCGCACGCTTCCCGGTGAGCCTGCACACTCGAGGACAGCTTGCACGCCTCTCGGTCAGCCTGCGCACCAGACGGCGCTGGCACGCCTCCCATTCAGTCAAGGTCAAGCAGCTATCCGCACAGCACCTCCTACGGCCATTAAAACCAAGACATGTGGCATCACCTGAATGCTTAACAGAATTTTGGATTTACTAGAATTTAAAAACCAGGCATCTCAATGTTTTGCCGGCAATCAATGGTGCCCAGGTGTTTGAAATTCATGCCCATTTCTTGCATGGGACCTAAGCATGCACCCAAGGATACAAATTTGATTTTTCAACCAATTTATATGCACTGGAGGATGTGCATGTAGTTCAAATTTGAATTATGCACATAAATGCATTGAAAACTCAGTTAATGCATAAAAAATGTCCAAACGAACCCCGAAAAATCACAAAAAAACACACAACACTCCTGTTGTTCTATGTTGACAAGAGAAAAAAATTTGAAAGCAATAAGAGGCAATGGATATCGTTTCGTCCCCAAATGTGGGACGTTCCCTACCGAAAACCATGATGCTTTTTGTGAGAAGCTCCGGTATGTGAGAAGCATATACCCAAACCTGCCCCAAGTGGGACAAAATTTGTACAACAGCATGTTGATGCTGCTCCATGATAGCATGCCAAGTTTCATGAATTTCACACGAGTTTTGGATCTAATAGAATTTAAAAACCAGGCATCTCAATGTTTTGCCGGCAATCAACGATGCCCTGGTGTTCGAAATTCATTCCCATTTCTTGCATGGGACCTATGCATGCACCCAAGTACAAAGATTTGATTTTTCAAAAATTTATATGCACCGGAGCATGTGCATGTAGTTCAAACTTGAATTATGCCCATAAATGCATTGAAAACTCAGTTAATGCATAAATATGTCCAAACGAACCCCGACAAATCACAAAAATTCACACAACACTCCTGTTGTTCTATGTTGACATGAGAAAAACAATTCAAAGCAATAAGAGGCAATGGATATAGTTTCGTCCCCAAAGGTGGGACGTTCCCTACCGAAAACCATCATGCTTGTTGTGAGAAGCTCCGATTTGTGAGAAGCATATGCCCAAACCTACCCCAAATGGGACAAAATTTGTACCACGGCATGTTGATGCCGCTCCACGATAGCATGCCAACTTTCATGAATTTCAGACGAGTTTTGGATTTACTAGAATTTATACCAGGCATCTCAATGTTATGCCTGCAATCAATGGTGCCCTGGTGTTCAAAATTCATTCCCATTTCTTGCATGGGACCTAAGCATGCACCCGAGCACACAGATTTGATTTTTCAACCAGTTTATATGCACTGGAGCATGTGCATGTAGTTCAAATATGAATTATGCACATAAATGCATTGAAAACTCCGTTAATTCATAAAAATGTCCAAACAAACCCCGAAAAAACACAAAAATTCACACAACACTCCTGTTGTTCTATGTTGACATGAGAAAAAAATTTGAAAGCAACAAGAGGCAATGGATATCATTTCGTCTCCAAAGGTGGGACGTTCCCTATGAAAAACCTTCATGCTTGTTGTGAGAAGCTCCGGTTTGTGAGAAGCATATACCCAAACCTACCCCAAATGGGACAAAATTTGTACCACGGCATGTTAATGCGCTCCATGATAGCATGCCAAGTTTCATGAATTTCAAACGAGTTCTGGATTTACTAGAATTTAAAAACCAGGCATCTCAATGTTTTGCCGGCAATCAACGGTGCCCTGGTGTTCGAAATTCATTCCCATTTCTTGCATGGGGCCTAAGCATGCACCCGAGGACACATATTTGTTTTTTCAACCAGTTTATATGCACTGGAGTATGTGCATGTACTTCGAATTTGAATTATGCACATAGATGCATTGAAAACTAAGTTAGTGCATAAAAATTTCCAAGCAAACCCTGAAAAATCACAAAAATTCACACAACATTCATGTTGTTCTATGTTGACACGAGAAAAAAAAATTGAAAGCAGTAAGAGGCATGGATATAGTTTCCTCCCCAAAGGTGGGACGTTCCCTACCGAAAACCATTATGCTTGTTGTGAGAAACTCCGGTTTGTGAGAAGCATATACCCAAACCTGCCCCAAATGGGGCAAAATTTGTACCACGGCATGTTGATGCCGCTCCATGATAGCAGGCCAAGTTTCATGAATTTCAGACGAGTTTTGGATTTACTAGAATTTAAATACCAGGCATCTCAATGTTTTGCCGGCAATCAACGGTGCCCTGGTTTTTGAAATTCATTCCCATTTCTTGCATGTGACCTAAGCATGCACCCAAGGACAAAGATTTGATTTTTCAACCAATTTGTATGGACTGGAGCATGTGCATGTAGTTCAAATTTGAATTATGCACATAAATGCATTGAAAACTTAGTTAATGCATCAAAATGTCCAAACGAACCCCGAAAATCACAAAATTTCACACAACACTCCTGTTGTTCTATGTTGACTCGAGAAAAAAAATTGAAAGCAATAGGAGGCGATGGATACCGTTTCGTCCCCAAAGGTGGGATGTTCCCTACCGAAAACCATCATGCTTGTTGTGAGAAGCTCCAGTATGTGAGAATCGTATACCCAAACCTGCCCCAAGTGGGACAAAATTTGTACCACGGCATGTTGATTCCGCTCCATGATAGCATGCCAAGTTGCATGAATTTCAGACGAGTTTTGGATTTACTAGAATTTAAAAACCAGGCATCTCAATGTTTTGCCAGCAATCAACGGTGCCATGGTGTTCAAAATTCATTCCCATTTCTTGCATGGGACCTAAGCATGCACCCGAGGACACATATTTGATTTTTCAACCAGTTTATATGCACTGGAGCATGTGCATGTAGTTCAAATTTGAAATATGCACATAAATGCATTGAAAACCCAGTTAATGCATAAAAATGTCCAAACGAACCCCGAAAAATCACAAAAATTCACACTAACACTCCTGTTGTTATATGTTGACACGAGAAAAAAAATTGAAAGCAATAAGAGGCAATGGATATCATTTCGTCCCCAAAGGTGGGACGTTCCCTACCGAAAACCATCATGCTTGTTGTGAGAAGCTCCAGTATGTGAGAATCATATACCCAAACCTGCCCCAAGTGGGACAAAATTTGTACCACGGCATGTTGATGCCGCTCCATGATAGCATGCCAAGTTGCATGAATTTCAGACGAGTTTTGGATTTACTAGAATTTAAAAACCAGGCATCTCAATGTTTTGCCAGCAATCAACGGTGCCATGGTGTTCAAAATTCAGTCCCATTTCTTGCATGGGACGTAAGCATGCACCCGAGGACACATATTTGATTTTTCAACCAGTTTATATGCACTTGAGCATGTGCATGTAGTTCAAATTTGAAATATGCACATAAATGCATTGAAAACTCAGTTAATGCATAAAAATGTCCAAATGAACCCCGAAAAATCACAAAAATTCACACAACACTCCTGTTGTTATATGTTGACACGAGAAAAAAATTTGAAAGCAATAAGAGGCAATGGATATCATTTCGTCCCCAAAGGTGGGACGTTCCCTACCGAAAACCTTCATGCTTGTTGTGAGAAGCTCCGGTTTGTGAGAAGCATATACCCAAACCTGCCCCAAATGGTACAAAATTTGTACCACGACATGTTGATGCCGCTCCATGATAGCATGGGACCTAAGCATGCACCCGAGGACACATATTTGATTTTTCAGTCAGTTTATATGCACTGGAGCAAGTGCATGTAGTTCAAATTTGAATTATGCACATAAATGCATTGAAAACTCAGTTAATGCATAAAAATGTCCAAACAAACCCCGAAAATCACAAAACTTCACACAACACTCCTGTTTTTCTATCTTGACTCGAGAAAAAAAATTGAAAGCAATTGGAGGCGATGGATACCGTTTCGTCCCCAAAGGTGGGACGTCCCCTACCGAAAACCATCATGCTTGTTGTGAGAAGCTCCGGTATGTGAGAATCATATACCCAAACCTGCCCCAAGTGGGACAAAATTTGTACCACGACATGTTGATGCCGCTCCATGATAGCATGCCAAGTTTCATGAGTTTCAGACGAGTTTTGGATTTACTAGAATTTAAAAACTAGGCATCTCAATGTTTTGCCAGCAATCAACGGTGCCATGGTGTTCAAAATTCATTCCCGTTTCTTGCATGGGACATAAGCATGCACCCGAGGACACATATTTGATTTTTCAACCAGTTTATATGCACTGGAGCATGTGGATGTAGTTAAAATTTGAATTATGCACATAAATACATTGAAAACTCAGCTAACGCATAAAAATGTCCAAACGAACCCCGAGCAATCACAAAAATTCACACAACACTGCAGTTGTTCTATGTTGACACGAGAAAAAAATTTGAAAGCAATAAGAGGCAATGGATATCATTTCGTCCCCAAATGTGGGACGTTCCCTACCGGAAACCTTCATGCTTGTTGTGAGAAGCTCCAGTTTGTGAGAAGCATATACCCAAACCAGCCCCAAATGGGACAAAATTTGTACCACGGCATGTTGATGCCGCTCCATGATACCATGCCAAGTTTCATGAATTTTAGACGAGTTTTGGATTTATAGAATTTATAAACCAGGCATCTCAATGTTTTGCCGGCAATCAACGGTGCCCCAGTGTTCGAAATTCATTCCCATTTCTTGCATGGGACCTAAGCATGCACCCGAGGACACATATTTGATTTTTCAACCAGTTTATATGCACTGGAGCTTGTGCATGTAGTTCAAATTTGAATTATGCACATAAATGCATTGGAAACTCAGTTAATGCATAAAAATGTCCAAACGAACCCCGAAAAATCACAAAAATTCACACAACACTCCTGTTGTTCTATGTTGACACGAGAAAATAAAATTGAAAGCAATAAGAGGCAATGTATACCGTTTCGTCCCCAAAGGTGGGACGTTCCCTACCGAAAACCATCATGCTTGTTGTGAGAAGCTCCGGTTTGTGAGAAGCATATACCCAAACCTGCCCCAAATGGGACAAAATTTGTACCATGGCATGTTGATGCCGCTCCATGATAGCATGCCAAGTTTCATGAATTTCAGATGAGTTTTGGATTTACTAGAATTTAAAAACCAGGCATCTCAATGTTTTACCGGCAATCAACGTTGCCTTAGTGTTCGAAATTCATTCCCATTTCTTGCATGGGACCTAAGCATGCACCCGAGGACACATATTTGATTTTTCAACCAATTTATATGCACTAGAGCATGTGCATGTAGTTCAAATTTGAATTATGCACATAAATGCATTGAAAACTCAGTTAATGCATAAAAATGTCAAAACGAATCCCGAAAAATCACAAAAATTCACACAACACTCCTGTTGTTCTACCTTGACTCGAGAAAAAAAATTGAAAGCAATAGGAGGCGGTGGATACCGTTTCATCCCCAAAGGTGGGACGTTCCCCACGAAAATCATCATGCTTGTTGTGAGAAGCTCCGGTTTGTGAGAAGCATATACGCAAACCTACCCCAAATGGGACAAAATTTGTACCACGGCATGTCGAGGCCGCTCCATGATAGCATGCCAAGTTTCATGAATTTCAGACGAGTTCTGGATTTACTAGAATTTAAAAACAACGCATCTCAATGTTTTACCGGTAATCAACAGTGCCCGGGTGTTTGAAATTCATTCCCATTTCTTGCATGGGACCTAAGCATGCTTCCGAGGACACATATTTGGTTTTTCAACCAATTTATATGCACTGGAGCATGTGCATGTAGTTCAAATTTGAATTATGCACATAAATACATTGAAAACTCAGTTAACGCATAAAAATGTCCAAACGAACCCCGAAAAATCACGAAAATTCACACAACACTCCTGTTGTTCTCTGTTGACACGAGAAAAAAAATTGTAAGCAATAAGAGGCAATGGATACCGTTTCGTCCCCAAAGGTGGGACGTTCCCTCACGAAAACTATCATGCTTGTTGTGAGAAGCTCCGGTATGTGAGAAGCATATACCCAAACCTGCCCCAAATGGGACAAAATTTGTACCATGGCATGTTGATGCCGCTCCATGATAGCATGCCAAGTTTCATGAATTTCAGACGAGTTTTGGATTTACTAGAATTTAAAAACCAGGCATCTCAATGTTTTACCGGCAATCAACGGTGCCCTGGTGTTCGAAATTCATTCCCATTTCTTGCATGGGACCTAAGCATGCACCCGAGGACACATATTTGATTTTTCAACCAGTTTATATGCACTGGAGCATGTGAATGTAGTTAAAATTTGAATTATGCATATAAATGCATTGAAAACTCAGTTAATGCATAAAAATGTCCAAACAAACCCCGGAAAATCACAAAAATTCACACAACACTCCTGTTGTTCTATGTTGACACAAGAAAAAAATGAAAGCAATAAGAGGCAATGGATACCGTTTCGTCCCCAAAGGTGGCATTCCCTAATGAAAACGGTCATGCTTGTTGTGAGAAGCTCCGGTTTGTGAGAAGCATATACCCAAACCTGCCCCAAATGGGACAAAATTTGTACCATGGCATGTTGATGCCGCTCCATGATAGCATGCCAAGTTTCATGAATTTCAGACGAGTTTTGGATTTACTAGAATTTGAAAACCAGGCATCTCAATGTTTTACCAGCAATCAACGGTGCCCTGGTGTTCGAAATTCATTCCCATTTCTTGCATGGGACCTAAGCATGCACCCGAGGACACATATTTTATTTTTCAACCAGTTTATATGCACTGGAGCATGTGCATGTATTTAAAATTTGAATTATGCATATAAATGCATTGAAAACTCAGTTAATGCATAAAAATGTCCAAACAAACCCCGGAAAATCACAAAAATTCACACAACACTCCTGTTGTTCTATGTTGACACGAGAAAAAAAATGAAAGCAATAAGAGGCAATGGATACCGTTTCGTCCCCAAAGGTGAGATTCCCTAATGAAAACTGTCATGCTTGTTGTGAGAAGATCCGGTTTGTGAGAAGCATATACCCAAACCTGCCCCAAATGGGACAAAATTTGTACCATGGCATGTTGATGCCGCTCCATGATAGCATGCCAAGTTTCATGAATTTCAGACGTGTTTTGGATTTACTGGAATTTAAAAACTAGGCATCTCAATGTTTTGCCGGCAATCAACGGTGCCCTGGTGTTCGAAATTCATTCCCATTTCTTGCATGGGACATAAGCATGCACCCGAGGACACATATTTGATTTTTGAACCAATTTATATGCACTGGAGCATGTGCATGTAGTTCAAATTTGAATTATGCACATAAATGCATTGAAAACTCAGTTAATGCATAGAAATATCCAAACGAACCCCAAAAAATCACAAAAATTTAGACAACACTCCTGTTGTTCTATGTAGACTCGAGAAAAAAAATTGAAAGCAATAGGAGGCGATGGATACAGTTTCGTCCCCAAAGGTGGGACGTTCCCTACCGAAAAGCATCATGCTTGTTGTGAGAAGCTCCGGTATGTGAGAAGCATATACCCAAACCTACCCCAAGTGGGACAAATTTTGTACCACGGCATGTTGATGCCGCTCCATGATAGCAGGATAAGTTTCATGAATTTCAGACGAGTTTTGAATTTACTAGAATTTAAAAACCAGGCATCTCAATGTTTTACCGGCAATCAACGGTGCCCGGGTGTTCGAAATTCATTCCCATTTCTTGCATGGGAGCTAAGCATGCTGCCGAGGACACATATTTGATTTTTCAACCAATTTATATGCACTGGAGCATGTGCATGTAGTTCAAATTTGAATTATGCACATAAATACATTGAAAACTCAGTTAACGCATAAAAATGTCCAAACGAACCCCGAAAAATCAAAAAAAATCGCACAACACTACTGTTGTTCTATGTTGACACAAAAAAAATTGTAAGCAATAAGAGGCAATGGATACCGTTTCGTCCCCAAAGGTGGGACGTTCCCTAACAAAAACTGTCATGCTTGTTGTCTGGTTTGTGAGAAGCATATACCCAGACCTGCCCCAAATGGGACAAAATTTGTAACATGGCATGTTGATGTCGCTCCATGATAGCATGCCAAGTTTCATGAATTTCAGACGAGTTTTGGATTTACTAGAATTTGAAAACCAGGCATCCCATTGTTTTGTCGGCAATCAACGGTGCCCGGGTGTTCAAAATTCAATCCCATTTCTTGAATGGGACCTAAGCATGCTCCCGAGGACACATATTTGATTTTTCAACCAATTTATATGCACTGGAGCATGTGCATGTAGTTAAAATTTGAATTATGCACATAAATGCATTGAAAAGTCAGTTAATGCATAAAAATATCCAAACGAACCCCGGAAAATCACAGAAAATCACACAACACTCATGTGGTTCTATGTTCACACGAGAAAAAAAATTTGAAAGCAATACGAGGCAATGGATATCGTTTCCTCCCCAAAGGTCGGACGTTCCCTACCGAAAACGATCATGCCTATTGTGAGAAGCTCCGGTTTGTGAGAAGCATATACCCAAACCTGCCCCAAATGCGACAAAATTTGTACCACGACATGTTGATGCCGCTCCATGATAGCAGGCCAAGTTTCATGAATTTCAGACGAGTTTTGGATTTACTAGAATTTAAAAACCAGTTATCTCAATGTTTTGTCGGCAATCAACGGTGCCCTAGTGTTCGAAATTCATTCCCATTTCTTGCATGGGACCTAAGCATGCACCCAAGGACACATATTTGATTTTTCAACCAATTTGTATGCACTGGAGCATGTGCATGTCGTTCAAATTTGAATAATGCACATAAATTCATTGAAAACTCAGTTAATGCATAAAAATGTCCAAGCGAACCCCGAAAAATCACAAAAATTCACACAAGACTCCTGTTGTTCCATGTTGACACGAGAAAAAAAATTGTAAGCAATAAGAGGCAATGGATACCGTTTCGTCCCCAAAGGTGGGACGTTCCCTAACGAAAACTGCATGCTCGTTGTGAGAAGCTCCGGTATGTGAGAAGCATATACCAAAACCTGCCCCAAAAGGGACAAAATTTGTACCCTGGCATGATGATGCCGCTCCATGATATCATGCCAAGTTTCATGAATTTCAGACGAGTTTTGGAATTACTAGAATTTAAAAACCAGGCATCTCAATGTTTTACCGGCAATCAACAGTGCCCGGGTGTTCGAAATTCATTCCCATTTCTTGCATGGGAGCTAAGCATGCTCCCGATGACACATATTTGATTTTTCAACCAATTTATATGCACTGGAGCATGTGCATGTAGTTCAAATTTGAATTATGCACATAAATACATTGAAAACTTAGTTAACGCATAGAAATGTCCAACCGAACCCCGAAAAATCACAAAAATTCACACAACACTCCTGTTGTTCTATGTTGACACGAGAAAAAAAATTGAAAGCAATAAGAGGCAATGGATATCGGTTCGTCCCCAAAGGTGGGACGTTCCCTACCGAAAACCGTCATGCTTGTTGTCTGGTTTGTGAGAAGCATATACCCAAACCTGCCCCAAATGGGACAAAATATGTACCATGGCATGTTGATGCCGCTCCATGATAGCATGCCAAGTTTCGTGAATTTCAAACGAGTTTTGGATTTACTAGAATTTAAAAACCATGCATCTCAATGTTTTGCCGGCAATCGACGGTGCCCGGGTGTTCGAAATTCATTCCGATTTCTTGCATGGGACCTAAACATGCTCCCGAGGACACATATTTGATTTTTCAACCAATTTATATGCACTGGAGCATGTGCATGTAGTTAAAATTTGAATTATGCACATAAATGCATTGAAAACTCAGTTAGTGCATAAAAATATCCAAACGAACCCCGGAAAATCACAAAAATTCACACAACACTCATGTTGTTCTATGTTGACAAGAGATAAAAATTGAAAGCAATAAGAGGCAATGGATACCGTTTCGTCCCCAAAGGTGGGACGTTCCCTAATGAAAACTGTCATGCTTGTTGTGAGAAGCTCCGGTTTGTGAGAAGCATATACCCAAACCTGCCCCAAATGGGACAAAATTTGTACCACGGCATGTTGGTGCCGCTCCATGATAGCATGCCAAGTTTCATGAATTTCAGACGAGTTTTGGATTTACTAGAATTTAAAAACCAGGCATCTCAATGTTTTGTCGGCAATCAACGGTGCCCTGGTGTTCGAAATTGATTCCCATTTCTTGCATGGGACCTAAGCATGCACCCGAGGAAACAGATTTGATTTTTCAACCAGTTTATATGCACTTGAGGATGTGCATGTAGTTCAAATTTGAATTATGCACATAAATGCATTGAAAACTCAGTTAATGCATAAAAATGTCCAAGTGAACCACGAAAAATGACAAAAATTCACACAACACTCCTGTTGTTCTATGTTGACACAACAAAAAAAAATTGAAACCAATAAGAGGCGATGGCTACCGTTTCGTCCCCAAAGGTGGGACGTTCCCTACCGAAAACCATCATGCTTGTTGTGAGAAGCTCCGGTTTGTGAGAAGCATATACCCAAACCTACCCCAAATGGGACAAAATTTTCACCATGGC
The DNA here is from genome assembly GCF_002575655.3 of Aegilops tauschii subsp. strangulata. Taxonomy (NCBI): domain Eukaryota; kingdom Viridiplantae; phylum Streptophyta; class Magnoliopsida; order Poales; family Poaceae; genus Aegilops; species Aegilops tauschii. The sequence continues at coordinate 306,689,963 of NC_053040.3, forward strand.
ATGTTGATGCCGCTCCATGATAGCATGCCAAGTTTCATGAATTTCAGACGAGTTTTGGATTTACTAGAATTTAAAAACCAGGCATCTCAATGTTTTGCTGGCAATCAACGATGCCCTGGTGTTAAAAATTCATTCCCATTTCTTGCATGGGACCTAAGCATGCACCCGAGGAAACATATTTGATTTTTCAACCAGTTTATATGCAATGGAGGATGTGCATGTATTTCAAATTTGAATTATGCACATAAATGCATTGAAAACTCAGTTAATGCATAAAAATGTCCAAACGAACCCCGAAAAATCACAAAAATTCACACAACACTCCAGTTGGTTCTTTGTTAACATGATAAAATTTGAAAGCAATAAGAGGCAATGGATATCGTTTCGTCCCCAAAGGTGGGACGTTCTCTACCGAAAAAACCTTCATGCTTGTTGTGAGAAGATCCGGTTTGTGAGAAGCATATACCCAAACCTGCCCCAAATGGGACAAAATTTGTACCACGGCATGTTGATGCCGCTCCATGATAGCATGCCATGTTTCATGAATTTCAGACGAGTTTTGAATTTACTAGAATTTAAAAACCTGTTATCTCAACGTTTTGTCGACAATGAACGGTGCCCTAGTGTTCGAAATTCATTCCCATTTCTTGCATGGGACCTAAGCATGTACCCAAGGACGCAGATTTGATTTTTCAACCAATTTGTATGCACTGGAGCATGTGCATGTAGTTCAAATTTGAATTATGCACAAAAATGCATTGAAAACTCAGTTAATGCATAAAAATGTCCAAGCGAACCACGAAAAATCACAAAAATTCACACAACACTCCTGTTGTTCTATGTTGACACAACAAAAAAAATTTGAAACCAATAAGAGGCGATGGATACCGTTTCGTCCCCAAAGGAGGGGCGTTCCCTACCGAAAACCATCATGCTTGTTGTGAGAAGCTCCGGTTTGTGAGAAGCATATACCCAAACTAACCCCAAATGGGACAAAATTTGTACCACGGCATGTTGATGCCGCTCCATGATATATGCCAAGTTTCATGAATTTCCGACGAGTTTTGGATTTACTAGAATTTAAAAACCAGGCATCTCAATGGTTTGCTGGCAATCAACGATGCCCTGATGTTAAAAATTCATTCCCATTTCTTGCATGGGACCTAAGCATGCACCCGAGGAAACAGATTTGATTTTTCAACCAATTTATATGCAATGGAGGATGTGCATGTATTTCAAATTTGAATTATGCACATAAATGCATTGAAAACTCAGTTAATGCATAAAAATGTGCAAACGAACCCCGAAAAATCACAAAAATTCACACAACACTCCAGTTGGTTCGTTGTTAACATGAGAAAAATTTGAAAGCAATAACAGGCAATGGATATCGTTTCGTCCCCAAAGGTGGGACGTTCTCTACCGAAAAACCCTTCATGCTTGTTGTGAGAAGATCCGGTTTGTGAGAAGCATATACCCAAACCTGCCCCAAATGGGACAAAATTTGTACGACGGCATGTTGATGCCGCTCCATGATAGCATGCCATGTTTCATGAATTTCAGACGAGTTTTGAATTTACTAGAATACAAAAACATGTTATCGCAATGTTTTGTCGGCAATCAACGGTGCCCTAGTGTTCGAAATTCATTCCCATTTCTTGCATGGGACCTAAGCATGCACCCAAGGACGCAGATTTGATTTTTCAACCAATTTGTATGCACTGGAGCATGTGCATGTAGTTCAAATTTGAATTATGCACATAAATGCATTGAAAACTCAGTTAATGCATAAAAATGTCCAAGCGAACCACGAAAAATCACAAAAATTCACACAACACTCCTGTTGTTCTATGTTGAGACAAGCAAAAAAAATTTGAAAGCAATAAGAGGCGATGGATACCGTTTCGTCCCCAAAGGAGGGGCGTTCCCTACCGAAAACCATCATGCTTGTTGTGAGAAGCTCCGGTTTGTGAGAAGCATATACCCAAACCTACCCCAAATGGGACAAAATTTGTACCACGGCATGTTGATGCCGCTCCATGATAGCATGCCAAGTTTCATGAATTTCAGACGAGTTTTGGATTTACTAGAATTTAAAAACCAGGCATCTCAATGTTTTCCTGGCAATCAACGATGCCCTGGTGTTAAAAATTCATTCCCATTTCTTGCATGGGACCTAAGCATGCACCCGAGGAAACAGATTTGATTTTTCAACCAGTTTATATGCAATGGAGGATGTGCATGTATTTCAAATTTGAATTATGCACATAAATGCATTGAAAACTCAGTTAATGCATAAAAATGTCCAAGCGAACCACGAAAAATCACAAAAATTCACACAACACTCCTGTTGTTCTATGTTGACACAACAAAAAAAATTTGAAACCAATAAGAGGCGATGGATACCGTTTCGTCCCCAAAGGTGGGACGTTCCCTACCGAAAACCATCATGCTTGTTGTGAGAAGCTCCGGTTTGTGAGATGCATATACCCAAACCTACCCCAAATGGGACAAAAATTTGTACCACGGCATGTTGATGCCGCTCCATGATAGCATGCCAAGTTTCATGAATTTCAGACGAGTTTTGGATTTACTAGAATTTGAAAACCAGGCATCTCAATGTTTTGCTGGCAATCAACGGTGCCCTGGTGTTCAAAATTGATTCCCATTTCTTGCATGGGACCTAAGCATGCACCCGAGGAAACAGATTTGATTTTTCAACCAGTTTATATGCACTGGAGGATGTGCATGTATATCAAATTTGAATTATGCACATAAATGCATTGAAAACTCAGTTAATGGATAAAAATGTCCAAACGAACCCCAAAAATCACAAAAATTCACACAACACTCCAGTTGGTTCTATGTTGACACGAGAAAAAAATTTGAAAGCAATAAGAGGCAATTTATATCGTTTCATCCCCAAAGGTGGGACATTCTCTACCAAAAAAATCTTCGTGCTTGTTGTGAGAAGATCCGCTTTGTGAGAAGCATATACCCAAACCTGACCCAAATGGGACAAAATTTGTACCAGGGCATGTTGATGCCGCTCCATGATAGCATGCCATGTTTCATGAATTTCAAACGAGTTTTGGATTTACTAGAATTTAAAAACCAGGCATCTCAATGTTTTGCCGGCAATCAACGGTGCCCTGGTGTTCGAAATTCATTCCCATTTCTTGCATGGGAGCTAAGCATGCACCCGAGGACACATATTTGATTTTTCAACCAGTTTATATGCACTGGAGCATGTGCATGAAGTTCAAATTTGAATTATGCACATAAATGCATTGAAAACTCAGATAATGCATAAAAATGTACAAACGAACCCCGAAAAATCACAAAAATTCACACAACACTCCTGTTGTTCTATATTGACACTAGAAAAAAATTGAAAGCAATAAGAGGCAATGGATACCGTTTCGTCCCCAAAGGTGGGACGTACCCTAACGAAAACTATCATGCTTGTTGTGAGAAGCTCCGGTTTGTGAGAAGAATATACCCAAACCTGCCCCAAATGAGACAAAATTTGTACCATGGCATGTTGATGCCGCTCCATGATAGCATGCCAAGTTTCATGAATTTCAGACGAGTTTTGGATTTGCTAGAATTTAAAAACCAGGCATCTCAATGTTTTGCCGGTAATCAACGGTGCCCTGGTGTTCGAAATTCATTCCCATTTCTTGAATGGGACCTAAGCATGCACCCGAGGACACATATTTGATTTTTCAACCAGTTTATATGCACTGGAGCATGTGCATCTAGTTCAAATTTGAATTATGCACATAAATGCATTGAAAACTCAGATAATGCATAAAAATGTACAAACGAACCCCGAAAAATCACAAAAATTCACACAACACTCCTGTTGTTCTATGTTGACACGAGAAAAAAAATTGAAAGCAATAAGAGGCAATGGATACCGTTTCGTCCCCAAAGGTGGGACGTTCCCTAATGAAAACTGTCATGCTTGTTGTGAGAAGCTCCGGTTTGTGAGAAGAAAAGAATATACCAAAACCTGCCCCAAATGAGAGAATATTTGTACCATGGCATGTTGATGCCGCTCTATGATAGGATGCCATGTTTCATGAATTTCAGACGAGTTTTGGATTGAATAGAATTTAAAAACCAGTTATCTCAATGTTTTGTCGGCAATCAACGGTGCCCTACTGTTCGAAATTCATTCCCATATCTTGCATGGGACCTAAGCATGCACCCAAGGACACAGATTTGATTTTTCAAGCAATTTGTATGCACTGGAGCATGTGCATGTAGTTCAAATTTGAATTATGCACATAAATGCATTGAAAACTCAGTTAATGCATCAAAATGTCCAAGCGAACCACGAAAAATCATAAAAATTCACACAACACTCCTGTTGTTCTATGTTGACACGAGAAAAAAAATTTGAAAGCAATAAAAGGCGATGGATACCGTTTCGTCCCCAAAGGTGGGACGTTCCCTACCGAAAACCATCATGCTTGTTGTGAGAAGCTCCAGTTTGTGAGAAGCATATACCCAAACCTACCCCAAATGGGAGAAAAATTTGTACCACGGCATGTTGATGCCGCTCCATGATAGCATGCCAAGTTTCATGAATTTCAGACGAGTTTCTGATTTACTAGAATTTCAAAACCAGGCATCTCAATGTTTTTCTGGCAATCAACGGTGCCCTGGTGTTCAAAATTCATTCCCATTTCTTGCATTGGACCTAAGCATGCACCCGAGGAAACAGATTTGATTTTTCAACCAGTTTATGTGCACTGGAGGATGTGCATGTATTTCAAATTTGAATTATGCACATAAATGCATTGAAAACTCAGTTAATGCATAAAAATATCCAAACGAACCCCGAAAAATCACAAAAATTCACACAACACTCTAGTTGGTTCTATGTTGACTCGAGAAAATTTTTGAAAGCAATAAGAGGCAATTTCTATCGTTTCGTCCCCAAGTGTCGGACGTTCACTACCAAAAAAAGATCCGTGCTTGTTGTGAGAAGATCCGGTTTGTGAGAAGCATATACCCAAACCTGCCCCAAATGGGACAAAATTTGTACCACGGCATGTTGATGCCGCTCCATGATAGCATGCCAAGTTTCATGAATTTCAAACCACTTTTGGATTTACTAGAATTTAAAAACCAGGCATCTCAATGTTTTGCCGGCAATCAACGGTGCCCTGGTGTTCGAAATTCATTCCCATTTCTTGCATGGGACCTAAGCATGCACCCGAGGACACATATTTGATCTTTCAACCAGTTTATATGCACCGGAGCATGTGCCTGTAGTTCAAATTTGAATTATGCACATAAATGCATTGAAAACTCAGATGATGCATAAAAATGTACAAACGAACCCCGAAAAATCACAAAAATTCACACAACACTCCTGTTGTTCTATGTTGACACGAGAAAAAAAATTCAAAGCAATAAGAGGCAATGGATACCGTTTCGTCCCCAAAGGTGGGACATTCCCTAACGAAAACTGTCATGCTTGTTGTGAGAAGCTCCGGTTGGTGAGAAGAATATACCCAAACCTACCCCAAATGGGACAAAAATTTGTACCACGGCATGTTGATGCCGCTCCATGATAGCATGCCAAGTTTCATGAATTTCAGACGAGTTTTGGATTTACTAGAATTTGAAAACCAGGCATCTCAATGTTTTGCTGGCAATCAACGGTGCCCTGGTGTTCAAAATTGATTCCCATTTCTTGCATGGGACCTAAGCATGCACCCGAGGAAACATATTTGATTTTTCAACCAGTTTATATGCACTGGAGGATGTGCATGTATTTCAAATTTGAATTATGCACATAAATGCATTGAAAACTCAGTTAATGCATAAAAATGTCCAAACGAACCACGAAAAATCACAAAAATTCCCACAACACTCTAGTTGGTTCTATGTTGACTCGAGAAAAAATTTGAAAGCAATAAGAGGCAATTTATATCGTTTCGTGCCCAAAGGTGGGACGTTTTCTACCAAAAAAACCTCCCTGCTTGTTGTGAGAAGATCCGGTTTGTGAGAAGCATATACCCAAACCTGCCCCAAATGGGACAAAATTTGTACCACGGCATGTTGATGCCGCTCCATGATAGCATGCCAAGTTTCATGAATTTCACACGAGTTTTGGATACTAGAATTTAAAAACCAGGCATCTCAATGTTTTGCCAGCAATCAACGGTGCCCTGGTGTTCGAAATTCAGTCCCATTTCTTGCAAGGGACCTAAGCATGCACCTGAGGACACATATTTGATTTTTCAACCAGTTTATATGCACTGGAGCATGTGCATGTAGTTCAAATTTGAATTATGCACATAAATGCATTGAAAACTCAGATAATGCATAAAAATGTACAAACGAACCCCGAAAAATCACAAAAATTCACACAACACTCCTGTTGTTCTATGTTGACACGAGAAAAAAATTGAGAGCAATAAGAGGCAATGGATACCGTTTCGTCCCAAAGGTGGGACGTTCCCTAACGAAAACTGTCATGCTTGTTGTGAGAAGCTCCGGAGAAGAATATACCCAAACCTGCCCCAAATGAGACAAAATTTGTACCATGGCATTTTGATGCCGCTCCATGATAGCATGCCAAGTTTCATGAATTTCAGACGATTTTTGGATTTGCTAGAATTCAAAAACCAGGCATCTCAATGTTTTGCCGGCAATCAACGGTGCCCTAGTGTTCAAAATTCATTCCCATTTCTTGCATGGGACCTAAGCATGCTCCCGAGGACACATATTTGATTTTCCAACCAATTTATATGCACTGGAGCATGTCCATGTAGTTCAAATTTGAATTATGCACATAAATGCATTGAAAACTCAGTTAATCACACAACAATCCTGTTGTTCTATGTTGAGACAAGAAAAAAATTTGAAAGCAATAAGAGGCAATGGATATCGTTTCCTCGGCAAAGGTGGGACATTCCCTACTGAAAATGATCATGCTTTTTGCGAGAAGCTCCGGTTTGTGAGAAGCATATAACCAAACCTGCCCCAAATGGGACAAAAATTGTACCACGGCATGTTGATGCCGCTCCATGATAGCATGCCAAGTTTCATGAATTTCAGACGAGTGTTGGATTTACTAGAATTTAAAAACCAGGCATCTCAATGTTTTGCCTGCAATCAACGGTGCCCTGGTGTTCGAAATTCATTCCCATTTCTTGCATGGGACCTAAGCATGCACCCGAGGACACATATTTGATTTTTCAACCAGTTTATATGCACTGGAGCATGTGCATGTAGTTCAAATTTGAATTATGCACATAAATGCATTGAAAACTAAGATAATGCATAAAAATATACAAACGAACCCCAAAAAATCACAAAAATTCACACAACACTCCTGTTGTTCTATGTTGACACGAGAAAAAAATTGAAAGCAATAAGAGGCAATGGATACCGTTTCGTCCCCAAAGGTGGGACATTCCCTAATGAAAACTGTCATGCTTGTTGTGAGAAGCTCCGGTTTGTGAGAAGAAAAGAATATACCCAAACCTGCCCCAAATGAGAGAAAATTTGTACCGTGGCATGTTGATGCCGCTCCATGATAGCATGCCATGTTTCATGAATTTTAGACGAGTTTTGGATTTACTAGAATTTAAAAACCAGTTATCTCAATGTTTTGCCGGCAATCAACGGTGCCCTAGTGTTCGAAATTCATTCCCATTTCTTGCATGGGACCTAAGCATGCACCCATGGACAAATATTTGATTTTTCAACCAATTTGTATGCACTGGAGCATGTGCATGTAGTTCAAATTTGAATTATGCACATAAATGCATTGAAAACTCAGTTATGCATAAAAATGTCCAAGCGAACCACGAAAAACTACAAAAATTCACAAAACACTCCTGTTGTTCTATGTTGACACGAGAAAAAAAAATTGAAAGCAATAAGAGGCAATGGATACCGTTTCGTCCCAAAGGTGGGACGTAGCCTACCGAAAACCATCATGCTTGTTGTGAGAAGCTCCGGTTTGTGAGAAGCATATACCCAAACCTACCCCAAATGGGACAAAATTTTGTAGCACGGCATGTTGATGCCGCTCCATGATAGCATGCCAAGTTTCATGAATTTCAGACGAGTTTTGGATTTGCTAGAATTTAAAAACCAGGAATCTCAATGTTTTGCCGGCAATCAACGGTGCCCTGGCGTACGAAATTCATTCCCATTTCTTGCATGGGACCTAAGCATGCTCCCGAGGACACATATTTGATTTTTCAACCAATTTATATGCACCGGAGCATGTGCCTGTAGTTCAAATTTGAATTATGCACATAAATGCATTGAAAACTCAGATGATGCATAAAAATGTACAAACGAACCCCGAAAAATCACAAAAATTCACACAACACTCCTGTTGTTCTGTGTTGACACGAGAAAAAAATTCAAAGCAATAAGAGGCAATGGATACCGTTTCGTCCCCAAAGGTGGGACATTCCCTAACGAAAACTGTCATGCTTGTTGTGAGAAGCTCCGGTTGGTGAGAATAATATACCCAAACCTGCCCCAAATGAGACAAAATTTGTACCATGGCATGTTGATGCCGCTCCCTGATAGCATGCCAAGTTTCATGAATTTCAGACGAGTTTTGGATTTGCTAGAATTTAAAAACCAGGCATCTCAATGTTTTGCCGGCAATCAACGGTGCCCTGGTGTTCGAAATTCATTCCTATTTCTTGCATGGGACCTAAGCATGCTCCCGAGGACACATATTTGATTTTTCAACCAATTTATATGCACTGGAGCATGTGCATGTAGTTCAAATTTGAATTATGCACATAAATGCATTGAAACACAGTTAATGCATAAAAATGTCCAAACGAACCCCGAAAAATCACAAAAAATCACACAACAATCCTGTTGTTCTATGTTGGCACGAGAAAAAATTTGAAAGAAATAAGAGGCAATGGATATCGTTTCCTCCCCAAAGGTGGGACATTCCCTACCGGAAATGATGATGCTTGTTGCGAAAACTCCGGTTTGTGAGAAGCATATACCCAAACCTGCCCCAATTGGGACAAAATTTGTACCACGGCATGTTGATGCCGCTCCATGATAGCATGCCAAGTTTCATGAATTTCAGACGAGTTTTGGATTTACTAGAATTTAAAAACCAGGCATCTCAATGTTTTGCCGGCAATCAACGGTGCCCTTGTGTTCGAAATTCATTCCCATTTCTTGCATGGGACCTAAGCATGCACCCGAGGACACATATTTGATTTTTCAACCAGTTTATATGCACTGGAGCATGTGCATGTAGTTCAAATTTGAATTATGCACATAAATGCATTGAAAGCTCAGTTAATGCATAAAAATGTCCAAACGAACCCCGAAAAATCACAAAAAATCACAAAAAATCACACAACAATCCTGTTGTTCTTTGTTGACACGAGAAAAAAATTGAAAGCAATAAGAGGCAATGGATATCGTTTCCTCCCCAAAGGTGGGACGTTCTCTACCAAAAAAACCTTCATGCTTGTTGTGAGAAGATCCGGTTTGTGAGAAACATATACCCAAACCTGCCCCAAATGGGACAAAACTTGTACCACGGCATGTTGATGCCGCTCCATTATAGCATGCCAAGTTGCATGAATTTCAGACGAGTTTTGGATTTACTAGAATTTAAAAACCAGGAATCTCAATGTTTTGCCGGCAATCAACGGTGCCCTGGTGTTCGAAATTCATTCCCATTTCTTGCATGGGACCTAAGCATGCACCCGAGGACACATATTTGATTTTTCAACCAGTTTATATGCACTGGAGCATGTGCATGTAGTTCAAATTTGAATTATGCACATAAATGCATTGAAAACTCAGATAATGCATAAAAATGTACAAACGAACCCCGAAAAATCACAAAAATTCACACAACACTCCTGTTGTTCTATGTTGACACGAGAAAAAAATTGAAAGCAATAAGAGGCAATGGAATCCGTTTCGTCCCCAAAGGTGGGACGTTCCCTACCGAAAACCATCATGCTTGTTGAGAGAAGCTCTGGTTTGTGAGAAGCATATACCCAAACCTGCCCCAAATTGGACAAAATTTGTACCACGGCATGTTGATGCCGCTCCATGATAGCATGCCAAGTTTCATGAATTTCAGACGAGTTATGGATTTACTAGAATTTAAAAACCAGGCATCTCAATGTTTTGCCGGCAATCAACGGTGCCCTGGTGTTCGAAATTCATTCGCATTTTTGCATGGGCCATAAGCATGCAACCGAGGACACATATTTGATTTTTCAACCAGTTTATATGCACTGGAGCATGTGCATGTAGTTCAAATTTGAATTATGCACATAAATGCATTGAAATCTCAGATAATGCATAAAAATGTACAAACTAACCCCGAAAAATCACAAAAATTCACACAACACTCCTGTTGTTCTATGTTGACACGAGAAAAAAATTGAAAGCATTAAGAGGCAATGGATACCGTTTCGTCCCCAAAGGTGGGACGTTCCCTAATGAAAACTGTCATGCTTGTTGTGATAAGCTCCGGTTTGTGAGAAGAATATACCCAAACCTGCCCCAAATGAGACAAAATTTGTAGCATGGCATGTTGATGCCGCTCCATGATAGCATGCCAAGTTTCATGAATTTCAGACGAGTTTTGGATTTGCTAGAATTTAAAAACCAGGCATCTCAATGTTTTGCCGGCAATCAATGGTGCCCTGGTGTTCGAAATTCATTCTCATTTCTTGCATGGGACCTAAGCATGCTCCCGAGGACACATATTTGATTTTTCAACCAATTTACATGCACTGGAGCATGTGCATGTAGTTCAAATTTGAATTATGCACATAAATGCATTGAAACTCAGTTAATGCATAAAAATGTCCAAACGAACCTTGAAATATCACAAAAAATCAAACAACAATCCTGTTGTTCTATGTTGACACGAGAAATTTTTTTGAAAGCAATACGAGGCAATGGATATCGTTTCCTCCCCAAAGGTGGGACATTCCCTACCGGAAATGATAATGCTTGTTGCGAGAAGCTCCGGTTTGTGAGAAGCATATACCCAAACCTGCCCCAAATGGGACAATATTTGTACCACGACATGTTGATGCCGCTCCATGATAGCATGCCAAGTTTCATGAATTTCAGACGAGTTTTGGATTTACTAGAATTTAAAAACCAGGCATCTCAATGTTTTGTCGGCAATCAACGGTGCCCTGGTGTTCGAAATTCATTCCCATTTCTTGCATGGGACCTAAGCATGCACCCGAGGACACATATTTGATTTTTCAACCAGTTTATATGCACTGGAGCATGTGCATGTAGTTCAAATTTGAATTATGCACATAAATGCATTGAAGTCTCAGATAATGCATAAAAATGTACAAACGAACCCCGAAAAATCACAAAAATTCACAGAACACTCTTGTTGTTCTATGTTGACACGAGAAAAAAAAATGAAAGCACTAACAGGCAATGGATACTGTTTCGTCCCCAAAGGTGGGGCGTTCCCTAATGAAAACTGTCATGCTTGTTGTGAGAAGCTCCGGTTTGTGAGAAGAATATACCCAAACCTGCCCCAAATGAGACAAAATTTGTAGCATGGCATGTTGATGCCGGTCCATGATAGCATGCCAAGTTTCATGAATTTCAGACGAGTTTTGGATTTGCTAGAATTTAAAACCAGGCATCTCAATGTTTTGCCGGCAATCAACGGTGCCCTGGTGTTCGAAATTCATTCTCATTTCTTGCATGGGACCTAAGCATCCTCCCGAGGATACATATTTGATTTTTCAACCAATTTATATGCACTGGAGCATGTGCATGTAGTTCAAATTTGAATTATGCACATAAATGCATTGAAACTCAGTTAATGCATAAAAATGTCCAAACGAACCCCGAAAAATCACAAAAAATCACAACAAATCACACAACAATCCTGTTGTTCTTTGTTGACACGAGAAAAAAATTTGAAAGCAATAAGAGGCAATGGATATCGTTTCCTCCCCAAAGGTGGGACGTTCTCTACCAAAAAAACCTTCATGCTTGTTGTGAGAAGATCCGGTTTGTGAGAAACATATACCCAAACCTGCCCCAAATGGGACAAAATTTGTACCACGGCATGTTGATGCCGCTCCATTATAGCATGCCAAGTTGCATGAATTTTAGACGAGTTTTGGATTTACTAGAATTTAAAAACCAGGAATCTCAATGTTTTGCCGGCAATCAACGGTGCCCTGGTGTTCGAAATTCATTCCCATTTTTTGCATGGGACCTAAGCATGCACCCGAGGACACATATTTGATTTTTCAACCAGTTTATATGCACTGGAGCATGTGCATGTAGTTCAAATTTGAATTATGCACATAAATGCATTGAAAACTCAGATAATGCATAAAAATGTACAAACGAACCCCGAAAAATCACAAAAATTCACACAACACTCCTGTTGTTCGATGTTGACACGAGAAAAAAATTGAAAGCAATAAGAGGCAATGGAATCCGTTTCGTCCCCAAAGGTGGGACGTTCCCTACCGAAAACCATCATGCTTGTTGAGAGAAGCTCCGGTTTGTGAGAAGCATAGACCCAAACCTGCCCCAAATTGGACAAAATTTGTACCACGGCATGTTGATGCCGCTCCATGATAGCATGCCAAGTTTCATGAATTTCAGACGAGTTTTGGATTTACTAGAATTTAAAAACCAGGCATCTCAATGTTTTGTCGGCAATCAACGGTGCCCTGGTGTTCGAAATTCATTCCCATTTTTTGCATGGGACATAAGCATGCAACCGAGGACACATATTTGATTTTTCAACCAGTTTATATGCACTGGAGCATGTGCATGTAGTTCAAATTTGAATTATGCACATAAATGCATTGAAATCTCAGATAATGCATAAAAATGTACAAACTAACCCCGAAAAATCACAAAAATTCACACAACACTCCTGTTGTTCTATGTTGACACGAGAAAAAAATTGAAAGCATTAAGAGGCAATGGATACCGTTTCGTCCCCAAAGGTGGGACGTTCCCTAATGAAAACTATCATGCTTGTTGTGATAAGCTCCGGTTCGTGAGAAGAATATACCCAGTGCTAGAATTTAAAAACTAGGCATCTCAATGTTTTGCCGGCAATCAATGGTGCCCTGGTGTTCGAAATTCATTCTCATTTCTTGCATGGGACCTAAGCATGCTCCCGAGGAAACATATTTGATTTTCAACCAATTTACATGCACTGGAGCATGTGCATGTAGTTCAAATTTGAATTATGCACATAAATGCATTGAAACTCAGTTAATGCATAAAAATGTCCAAACGAACCCCAAAATATCACAAAAAATCAAACAACAATCCTGTTGTTCTATGTTGACACGAGAAATTTTTTTGAAAGCAATACGAGGCAATGGATATCGTTTCCTCCCCAAAGGTGGGACATTCCCTACCGGAAATGATCATGCTTGTTGCGAGAAGCTCCGGTTTGTGAGAAGCATATACCCAAACCTGCCCCAAATGGGACAATATTTGTACCACGACATGTTGATGCCGCTCCATGATAGCATGCCAAGTTTCATGAATTTCAGACGACTTTTGGATTTACTAGAATTTAAAAACCAGGCATCTCAATGTTTTGCCGGCAATCAACGGTGCCCTGATGTTCGAAATTCATTCCCATTTCTTGCATGGGACCTAAGCATGCACCCGAGGACACATATTTGATTTTTCAACCAGTTTATATGCACTGGAGCATGTGCATGTAGTTCAAATTTGAATTATGCACATAAATGCATTGAAGTCTCAGATAATGCATAAAAATGTACAAACGAACCCCGAAAAATCACAAAAGTTCACAGAACACTCCTGTTGTTCTATGTTGACACGAGAAAAAAAAATGAAAGCACTAACAGCCAATGGATACCGTTTCGTCCCCAAAGGTGGGGCGTTCCCTAACGAAACCTGCCATGCTTGTTGTGAGAAGCTCCGGTTTGTGAGAAGAATATACCCAAACCTGCCCCAAATGAGACAAAATTTGTACCATGGCATGTTGATGGCGCTCCATGATAGCATGCCAAGTTTCATGAATTTCAGACGAGTTTTGGATTTGCTAGAATTTAAAAACCAGGCATCTCAATGTTTTGCCGGCAATCAACGGTGCCCTGATGTTCGAAATTCATTCTCATTTCTTGCATGGGACCAAAGCATGCACCCGAGGACACATGTTTGATTTTTCAACCAGTTTATATGCACTGGAGCATGTGCATGTAGTTCAAATTTGAATTATGCACATAAATGCATTGAAGTCTCAGATAATGCATAAAAATGTACAAATGAACCCCGAAAAATCACAAAAATTCACACAACACTCCTGTTGTTCTATGTTGACACGAGAAAAAAATTGAAAGCATTAAGAGGCAATGGATACCGTTTCGTCCCCAAAGGTGGGGCGTTCCCTAATGAAAACTGTCATGCTTGTTGTGAGAAGCTCCGGTTTGTGAGAAGAATATACCCAAACCTGCCCCAAATGAGAAAAATTTTGTAGCATGGCATCTTGATGCCGCTCCATGTTAGCATGCCAAGTTTCATGAATTTCAGACGAGTTTTGGATTTGCTAGAATTTAAAACCAGGCATCTCAATGTTTTGCCGGCAATCAACGGTGCCCTGGTGTTCGAAATTCATTCTCATTTCTTGCATGGGACCTAAGCATGCTCCCGAGGATACATATTTGATATTTCAACCAATTTATATGCACTGGAGCATGTGCATGTAGTTCAAATTTGAATTATGCACATAAATGCATTGAAACTCAGTTAATGCATAAAAATGTCCAACCGAACCCTAAAAAATTACAAAAAATCACACAACAATCCTGTTGTTCTATGTTGACACGAGAAAAAAAATTGAAAGCAATAAGAGGCAATGGATATTGTTTCCTCCCCAAAGGTGGGACGTTCTCTACCAAAAGAAATCTTCATGCTTGTTGTGGGAAGGTCCGGTTTGTGAGAAGCATATACCCAAACCTGCCCCAAATGGGACAAAATTTGTACCACGGCATGTTGATGCCGCTCCATGATAGCATGCCAAGTTTCATGAATTTTAGACGAGTTTTGGATTTACTAGAATTTAATAACCAGGCATCTCAATGTTTTGCCGGCAATCAACGGTGCCCTGGTGTTCGAAATTCATTCCCATTTCTTGCATGGGACCTAAGCATGCACCCGAGGACACATATTTGATTTTTCAACCAGTTTATATGCACTGGAGCATGTGCATGTAGTTCAAATTTGAATTATCCACATAAATGCATTGAAAACTCAGATAATGTATAAAAATGTACAAACGAACCCCGAAAAATCACAAAAATTCACAGAACACTCCTGTTGTTCTATGTTGACACGAGAAAAAAAATTGAAAGCAAGAAGAGGCAATGGATACCGTTTCGTCCCCAAAGGTGGGACATTCCCTAACGAAAACTGTCATGCTTGTTGTGAGAAGCTCCGGTTTGTGAGAAGAATATACCCAAACCTGCCCCAAATGAGACAAAATATTTACCATGGCATGTTCATGCCGCTCCATGATAGCATGCCAAGTTTCATGAATTTCAGACGAGTTTTGGATTTGCTAGAATTTAAAAACCAGGCATCTCAATGTTTTGCCGGCAATCAACGGTGCCCTAGTGTTCGAAATTCATTCCCATTTCTTGCATGGGACCTAAGCATGCACCCGAGGACACATATTTGATTTTTCAACCAGTTTATATGCACTGGAGCATGTGCATGTAGTTCAAATTTGAATTATGCACATAAATGCATTGAAGTCTCAGATAATGCATAAAAATATACAAACGAACCCCGAAAAATCACAAAAATTCACACAACACTCCTGTTGTTCTATGTTGACACGAGAAAAAAATTGAAAGCATTAAGAGGCAATGGATACCGTTTCGTCCCCAAAGGTGGGGCGTTCCCTAATGAAAACTGTCATGCTTGTTGTGAGAAGCTCCGGTTTGTGAGAAGAATATACCCAAACCTACCCCAAATGAGACAAAATTTGTAGCATGGCATGTTGATGTTGCTCCATGATAGCATGCCAAGTTTCATGAATTTCAGACGAGTTTTGGATTTGCTATATTTAAAACCAGGCATCTCAATGTTTTGCCGGCAATCAACGGTGCCCTGGTGTTCGAAATTCATTCTCATTTCTTGCATGGGACCTAAGCATGCTCCCGAGGATACATATTTGATTTTTCAACCAATTTATATGCACTGGAGCATGTGCATGTAGTTCAAATTTGAATTATGCACATAAATGCATTGAAACTCAGTTAATGCATAAAAATGTCCAAACGAACCCCGAAAAATCACAAAAAATCACACAACAATCTTGTTGTTCTATGTTGACACGAGAAAAAAAATTGATAGCAATAAGAGGCAATGGATATCGTTTCCTCCCCAAAGGTGGGACGTTCTCTACCAAAAAAACCTTCATGCTTGTTGTGAGAAGATCCGGTTTGTGAGAAGCATATACCCAAACCTGCCCCAAATGGGACAAAATTTGTACCACGGCATGTTGATGCCGCTCCATGATAGCATGCCCAGTTTCATGAATTTTAGACGAGTTTTGGATTTACTAGAATTTAAAAACCAGGCATCTCAATGTTTTGCCGGCAATCAACGGTGCCATGGTGTTCGAAATTCATTCCCATTTGTTGCATGGGACCTAAGCATGCACCCGAGGACACATATTTGATTTTTCAACCAGTTTATATGCACTGGAGCCTGTGCATGTAGTTCAAATTTGAATTATGCACATAAATGGATTGAAAACACAGATAATGTATAAAAATGTACAAACGAACCCCGAAAAATCACAAAAATTCACACAACACTCCTGTTGTTCTATGTTGACACAAGAAAAAAATTGAAAGCAAGAAGAGGCAATGGATACCGTTTCGTCCCGAAAGGTGGGACGTTCCCTAACAAAAACTGTCGTGCTTGTTGTGAGAAGCTCCGGTTTGTGAGAAGAATATACCCAAACCTGCCCCAAATGAGACAAAATTTGTACCATGGTATGTTGATGCCGCTCCATGATAGCATGCCAAGTTTCATGAATTTCATATGAGTTTTGGATTTGCTACAATTTAAAAACCAGGCATCTCAATGTTTTGCCGGCAATCAACGGTGCCCTGGTGTTCGAAATTCATTCCCATTTCTTGCATGGGACCTAAGCATGCTCCCGAGGACACATATTTGATTTTTCTACCAGTTTATATGCACTGGAGCATGTGCATGTAGTTCAAATTTGAATTATGCACATAAATGCATTGAAACTCAGTTAATGCATAAAAATGTCCAACCGAACCCTGAAAAATTACAAAAAATCACACAACAATCCTGTTGTTCTATGTTGACACGAGAAAAAAAATTGAAAGCAATAAGAGGCAATGGATATTGTTTCCTCCCCAAAGGTGGGACGTTCTCTACCAAAAAAAATCTTCATGCTTGTTGTGGGAAGGTCCGGTTTGTGAGAAGCATATACCCAAACCTGCCCCAAATGGGACAAAATTTGTACCACGGCATGTTGATGCCGCTCCATGATAGCATGCCAAGTTTCATGAATTTTAGACGAGTTTTGGATTTACTAGAATTTAATAACCAGGCATCTCAATGTTTTGCCGGCAATCAACGGTGCCCTGGTGTTCGAAATTCATTCCCATTTCTTGCATGGGACCTAAGCATGCACCCGAGGACACATATTTGATCTTTCAACCAGTTTATATGCACTGGAGCATGTGCATGTAGTTCAAATTTGAATTATCCACATAAATGCATTGAAAACTCAGATAATGTATAAAAATGTACAAACGAACCCCGAAAAATCACAAAAATTCACACAACACTCCTGTTGTTCTATGTTGACACGAGAAAAAAATTGAAAGCAAGAAGAGGCAATGGATACCGTTTCGTCCCCAAAGGTGGGACATTCCCTAACGAAAACTGTCATGCTTGTTGTGAGAAGCTCCGGTTTGTGAGAAGAATATACCCAAACCTGCCCCAAATGAGACAAAATATTTACCATGGCATGTTCATGCCGCTCCATGATAGCATGCCAAGTTTCATGAATTTCAGACGAGTTTTGGATTTGCTAGAATTTAAAAACCAGGCATCTCAATGTTTTGCCGGCAATCAACGGTGCCCTAGTGTTCGAAATTCATTCCCATTTCTTGCATGGGACCTAAGCATGCACCCGAGGACACATATTTGATTTTTCAACCAGTTTATATGCACTGGAGCATGTGCATGTAGTTCAAATTTGAATTATGCACATAAATGCATTGAAGTCTCAGATAATGCATAAAAATATACAAACGAACCCCGAAAAATCACAAAAATTCACACAACACTCCTGTTGTTCTATGTTGACACGAGAAAAAAATTGAAAGCATTAAGAGGCAATGGATACCGTTTCGTCCCCAAAGGTGGGGCGTTCCCTAATGAAAACTGTCATGCTTGTTGTGAGAAGCTCCGGTTTGTGAGAAGAATATACCCAAACCTACCCCAAATGAGACAAAATTTGTAGCATGGCATGTTGATTTTGCTCCATGATAGCATGCCAAGTTTCATGAATTTCAGACGAGTTTTGGATTTGCTATATTTAAAACCAGGCATCTCAATGTTTTGCCGGCAATCAACGGTGCCCTGGTGTTCGAAATTCATTCTCATTTCTTGCATGGGACCTAAGCATGCTCCCGAGGATACATATTTGATTTTTCAAGCAATTTATATGCACTGGAGCATCTGCATGTAGTTCAAATTTGAATTATGCACATAAATGCATTGAAACTCAGTTAATGCATAAAAATGTCCAAACGAACCCCGAAAAATCACAAAAAATCACACAACAATCTTGTTGTTCTATGTTGACACGAGAAAAAAATTTGATAGCAATAAGAGGCAATGGATATCGTTTCCTCCCCAAAGGTGGGACGTTCTCTACCAAAAAAACCTTCATGCTTGTTGTGAGAAGATCCGGTTTGTGAGAAGCATATACCCAAACCTGCCCCAAATGGGACAAAATTTGTACCACGGCATGTTGATGCCGCTCCATGATAGCATGCCCAGTTTCTTGAATTTCAGACGAGTTTTGGATTTACTAGAATTTAAAAACCAGGCATCTCAATGTTTTGTCGGCAATCAACGGTGCCATGGTGTTCGAAATTCATTCCCATTTGTTGCATGGGACCTAAGCATGCACCCGAGGACACATATTTGATTTTTCAACCAGTTTATATGCATTGGAGCATGTGCATGTAGTTCAAATTTGAATTATGCACATAAATGGATTGAAAACACAGATAATGTATAAAAATGTACAAACGAACCCCGAAAAATCACAAAAATTCACACAACACTCCTGTTGTTCTATGTTGACACAAGAAAAAAATTGAAAGCAAGTAGAGGCAATGGATACCGTTTCGTCCCGAAAGGTGGGACGTTCCCTAACAAAAACTGTCGCGCTTGTTGTGAGAAGCTCCGGTTTGTGAGAAGAATATACCCAAACCTGCCCCAAATGAGACAAAATTTGTACCATGGTATGTTGATGCCGCTCCATGATAGCATGCCAAGTTTCATGAATTTCATATGAGTTTTGGATTTGCTACAATTTAAAAACCAGGCATCTCAATGTTTTGCCGGCAATCAACGGTGCCCTGGTGTTCGAAATTCATTCCCATTTCTTGCATGGGACCTAAGCATGCTCCCGAGGACACATATTTGATTTTTCATCCAATTTATATGCACTGGAGCATGTGCATGTATTTCAAATTTGAATTATGCACATAAATGCATTGAAACTCAGTTAATGCATAAAAATGTCCAACCGAACCCCGAAAAATCACAAAAAATCACACAACAATCCTGTTGTTCTATGTTGACACGAGAAAAAAAAATTGAAACAATAAGAGGCAATGGATATCGTTTCCTCCCCAAAGGTGGGACATTCCC
This sequence comes from Aegilops tauschii subsp. strangulata, assembly GCF_002575655.3. Lineage (NCBI taxonomy): Eukaryota > Viridiplantae > Streptophyta > Magnoliopsida > Poales > Poaceae > Aegilops > Aegilops tauschii. The sequence continues at coordinate 306,709,946 of NC_053040.3, forward strand.
TACTGAAAATGATCTTGCTTGTTGCGAGAAGCTCCGGTTTGTGAGAAGCATATACCCAAGCCTACCCCAAATGGGACAAAATTTGTACCACGGCATGTTGATGCCGCTCCATGATAGCATGCGAAGTTTCTTGAATTTTAGATGAGTTTTGGATTTACGAGAATTTAAAAACCAGGCATCTCAATGTTTTGCCGGCAATCAACGGTGCCCTGGTGTTCGAAATTCATTCCCATTTCATGCATGGGACCTAAGCATGCACCCGAGGACACATATTTGATTTTTCAACCAGTTTATATGCACTGGAGCATGTGCATGTAGTTCAAATTTGAATTATGCACATAAATGCATTGAAATCTCAGATAATGCATAAAATGTACAAATGAACCCCGAAAAATCACAAAAATTCACACAACACTCCTATTGTTCTATGTTGACATGAGAAAAAATTGAAAGCATTAAGAGGCAATGGATACCGTTTCGTCCCCAAAGGTGGGACGTTCCCTAACGAAAACTGTCATGCTTGTTGTGAGAAGCTCCGGTTTGTCAGAAGAATATACCCAAACCTGCCCCAAATGAGACAAAATTTGTAGCATGGCATGTTGATGCCGCTCCATGATAGCATGCCATGTTTCATGAATTTCATATGAGTTTTGGATTTGCTACAATTTCAAAACCAGGCATCTCAATGTTTTGCCGGCAATCAACGGTGCCCTGGTGTTCGAAATTCATTCCCATTTCTTGCATGGGACCTAAGCATGCTCCCGAGGACACATATTTGATTTTTCATCCAATTTATATGCACTGGAGCATGTGCATGTAGTTCAAATTTGAATTATGCACATAAATGCATTGAAAACTCAGTTAACGCATAGAAATGTCCAAACGAACCCCGAAAAATCACAAAAAATCACACAACAATCCTGTTGTTCTATGTTGACACGAGAAAAAAAATTGAAAGCAACAAGAGGCAATGGATATCGTTTCCTCCCCAAAGGTGGGACGTTCCCTACCGAAAATGATGATGCTTGTTGCGAGAAGCTCCGGTGTGTGAGAAGAATATACCCAAAGCTGCCCCAAATGAGACAAAATTTGTACCATGGCATGTTGATGCCGCTCCATGATAGCATGACAAGTTTCATGAATTTCAGACGAGTTTTGGATTTGCTAGAATTTAAAAACCAGGCATCTCAATGTTTTGCCGGCAATCAACGGTGCCCTAGTGTTCGAAATTCATTCCCATTTCTTGCATGGGACCTAAGCATGCACCCATGGACACAGATTTGATTTTTCAACCAATTTTTATGCACTAGAGCATGTGCATGTAGTTCAAATTTGAATTATGCAAATAAATGCATTGAAAACTCAGTTAATGCATAAAAATGTCCAAGCGAACCCCGAAAAATCACAAAAATTCACACAACACTACTTTTGTTCTATGTTGACAAGAGAAAAAAATTGAAAGCAATAAGAGGCGATGGAATCCGTTTTGTCCCCAAAGGTGGGACGTTCCCTACCGAAAACCATCATGCTTGTTGTAAGAAGCTCCGGTTTTTGAGAAGCATATACCCAAACCTACCCCAAATGGGACAAAATTTGTACCACGGCATGCTGATGCCGCTCCATGATAGCACGCCAAGTTTCATGAATTTCAGACGAGTTTTGGATTTACTAGAATTTAAAAACCAGGCATCTCAATGTTTTGCCGGCAATCAACGATGCCCTGGTGTTCGAAATTCATTCCCATTTCTTGCATGGGACCTAAGCATGCACCCGAGGACACATATTTGATTTTTCAACCAGTTTATATGCACTGGAGCATGTGCATGTAGTTCAAATTTGAATTATGCACATAAATGCATTGAAAACTCAGATAATGCATAAAAATGTACAAACGAACCCCGAAAAATCACAAAAATTCACACAACACTCCTGTTGTTCTATGTTGACACGAGAAAAAAATTGAAAGCAATAAGAGGAAATGGATACCGTTTCGTCCCCAAAGGTGGGACGTTCCCTTAGGAAAATTGTCATGCTTGTTGTGAGAAGCTCCGGTTTGTGAGAAGAATATACCCAAACCTGCCCCAAATGAGACAAAATTTGTAACATGGCATGTTGATGCCGCTCCATGATAGCATGCCAAGTTTCATGAATTTCAGACGAGTTTTGGATTTGCTAGAATTTAAAAACCAGGCATCTCAATGTTTTGCCGGCAATCAACGGTGCCCTGGTGTTCGAAATTCATTCCCATTTCTTGCATGGGACCTATGCATGCTCCCGAGGACACATACTTGATTTTTCAACCAATTTATATGCACTGGAGCATGTGCATGTAGTTCAAATTTGAATTATGCACATAAATGCATTGAAAACTCAGTTAATGCATAAAAATGTCCAAACAAACCCCGAAAAATCACACAACACTCCTGTTGTTCTATGTTGACACGAGAAAAAAATTGAAAGCATTAAGAGGCAATGGATACCGTTTCCTCCCCAAAGGTGGGACGTTCCCTCACGAAAACTGTCATGCTTGTTGTGAGAAGCTCCGGTTTGTGAGAAGAATATACCCAAACCTGCCCCAGATGAGACAAAATTTGTACCATGGCATGTTGATGCCGCTCCATGATAGCATGCCAAGTTTCATGAATTTCAGACGAGTTTTGGATTTGCTGGAATTTAAAAACCAGGCATCTCAATGTTTTGCCGGCAATCAACGGTGCCCTGGTGTTCGAAATTCATTCCCATTTCTTGCATGGGACCTAAGCATGCTCCCGAGAACACATATTTAATTTTTCAACCAATTTATATGCACTGGAGCATGTGCATGTAGTTCAAATTTGAATTATGCACATAAATGCTTTGAAAACTTAGTTAATGCATAACAATGTCAAAACGAACCCCGAAAAATCACAAAAAATCACACAACAATCCTGTTGTTCTATGTTGACATGAGAAAAAAATTCGAAAGCAATAAGAGGCAATGGATATCGTTTCCTCCCCAAAGGTGGGACGTTCCCTACCGAAAATGATCATGCTTGTTGCGAGAAGCTCAAGTTTGTGAGAAGAATATACCCAAAGCTGCCCCAAATGAGACAAAATTTGTACCATGGCATGTTGATGCCGCTCCATGATAGCATGCCAAGTTTCATGAATTTCAGACGAGTTTTGGATTTGCTAGAATTTAAAAACCAGGCATCTCAATGTTTTGCCGGCAATCAACGGTGCCCTAGTGTTCGAAATTCATTCCCATTTCTTGCATGGGACCTAAGCATGCACCCATGGACACAGATTTGATTTTTCAACCAATGTGTATGCACTAGAGCATGTGCATGTAGTTCAAATTTGAATTATGCAAATAAATGCATTGAAAACTCAGTTAATGCATAAAAATGTCCAAGTGAACCCCAAAAATCACAAAAATTCACACAACACTACTGTTGTTCTATGTTGACAAGAGAAAAAAAAATTGAAAGCAATAAGAGGCGATGGAATCCGTTTCGTCCCCAAAGGTGGGACGTTCCCTACCGAAAACCATCATGCTTGTTGTGAGAAGCTCCGGTTTGTGAGAAGCATATACCCATACCTACCCCAAATGGGACAAAATTTGTACCACGGCATGCTGATGCCGCTCCATGATAGCATGCCAAGTTTCATGAATTTCAGACGAGTTTTGGCTTTACTAGAATTTAAAAACCAGGCATCTCAGCGTTTTGCCGGCAATCAACGGTGCCCTGGTGTTCGAAATTCATTCCCATTTCTTGCATGGGACCTAAGCATGCACCCAAGGACACATATTTGATTTTTCAACCAGTTTATATGCACTGGAGCATGTGCATGTAGTTCAAATTCGAATTATGCACATAAATGCTTTGAAATCTCAGATAATGCATAAAAATGTACAAAGGAACCCCGAAAAATCACAAAAATTCACACAACACTCCTGTTGTTCTATGTTGACATGAGAAAAAAATTGAAAGCATTAAGAGGCAATGGATACCGTTTCGTCCCCAAAGGTGGGACGTTCCCTCACGAAAACTGTCATGCTTGTTGTGAGAAGCTCCGGTTTGTGAGAAGAATATACCCAAACCTGCCCCAAATGAGACAAAATTTGTACCATGGCATGTTGATGCCGCTCCATGATAGCATGCCAAGTTTCATGAATTTCAGACGAGTTTTGGATTTGCTAGAATTTAAAAACCAGGCATCTCAATGTTTTGCCGGCAATCAACGGTGCCCTAGTGTTCGAAATTCATTCCCATTTCTTGCATGGGACCTAAGCATGCACCCATGGACACAGATTTGATTTTTCAACCAATGTGTATGCACTAGAGCATGTGCATGTAGTTCAAATTTGAATTATGCAAATAAATGCATTGAAAACTCAAATAATGCATAAAAATGTCCAAGCGAACCCCGAAAAATCACAAAAATTCACACAACACTACTGTTGTTCTATTTTGTCAAGAGAAAAAAAATTGAAAGCAATAAGAGGCGATGGAATCCGTTTCGTCCGCAAAGGTGGGACGTTCCCTACCGAAAACCATCATGCTTGTTGTGAGAAGCTCCGGTTTGTGAGAAGCATATACACAAACCTGCCCGAAATGGGACAAAATTTGTACCACGGCATGCTGATGCCGCTCCATGATAGCATGCCAAGTTTCATGAATTTCAGACGAGTTTTGGATTTACTAGAATTTAAAAACCAGGCATCTCAATGTTTTGTCGGCAATCAACGGTGCCCTGGTGTTCGAAATTCATTCCCATTTCATGCACGGGACCTAAGCATGCACCCGAGGACACATATTTGATTTTTCAACCAGTTTATATGCACTGGAGCATGTGCATGTAGTTCAAATTTGAATTATGCACATAAATGCATTGAAATCTCAGATAATGCATAAAATGTACAAACGAACCCCGAAAAATCACAAAAATTCACACAACACTCCTATTGTTCTATGTTGACATGAGAAAAAATTGAAAGCATTAAGAGGCAATGGATACCGTTTCGTCCCCAAAGGTGGGACGTTCCCTAACGAAAACGGTCATGCTTGTTGTGAGAAGCTCCGGTTTGTCAGAAGAATATACCCAAACCTGCCCCAAATGAGACAAAATTTGTAGCATGGCATGTTGATGCCGCTCCATGATAGCATGCCAAGTTTCATGAATTTCAGACGAGTTTTGGATTTGCTAGAATTTAAAAACCAGGCATCTCAATGTTTTGCCGGCAATCAACGGTGCCCTAGTGTTCGAAATTCATTCCCATTTCTTGCATGGGACCTAAGCATGCACCCATGGACACAGATTAGATTTTTCAACCAGTTTATATGCACTAGAGCATGTGCATGTAGTTCAAATTTGAATTATGCAAATTAGTGCATTGAAACCTCAGTTAATGCATAAAAATGTCCAAGCGAACCCCGAAAAATCACAAAAATTCACACAACACTACTGTTGTTCTATTTTGTCAAGAGAAAAAAAATTGAAAGCAATAAGAGGCGATGGAATCCGTTTCGTCCCCAAAGGTGGGACGTTCCCTACCGAAAACCATCATGCTTGTTGTGAGAAGCTCCGGTTTGTGAGAAGCATATACCCAAACCAGCCCGAAATGGGATAAATTTTGTACCACGGCATGCTGATGCCGCTCCATGATAGCATGCCAAGTTTCATGAATTTCAGACGAGTTTTGGATTTACTAGAATTTAAAAACCAGGCATCTCAATGTTTTGCCGGCAATCAACGGTGCCCTGGTGTTCGAAATTCATTCCCATTTCATGCACGGGACCTAAGCATGCACCCGAGGACACATATTTGATTTTTCAACCAGTTTATATGCACTGGAGCATGTGCATGTAGTTCAAATTTGAATTATGCACATAAATGCATTGAAATCTCAGATAATGCATAAAATGTACATACGAACCACGAAAAATCACAAAAATTCACACAACACTCCTATTGTTCTATGTTGACATGAGAAAAAATTGAAAGCATTAAGAGGCAATGGATACCGTTTCGTCCCGAAAGGTGGGACGTTCCCTAACGAAAATTGTCATGCTTGTTGTGAGAAGCTCCGGTTTATCCGAAGAATATACCCAAACCTGCCCCAAATGAGAAAAAATTTGTAGCATGGCATGTTGATGCCGCTCCATGATAGCATGCCAAGTTTCATGAATTTCAGACGAGTTTTGGATTTGCTAGAATTTAAAAACCAGGCATCTCAATGTTTTGCCGGCAATCAACGGTGCCCTAGTGTTCGAAATTCATTCCCATTTCTTGCATGGGACCTAAGCATGCACCCATGGACACAGATTAGATTTTTCAACCAGTTTATATGCACTAGAGCATGTGCATGTAGTTCAAATTTGAATTATGCAAATTAGTGCATTGAAACCTCAGTTAATGCATAAAAATGTCCAAGCGAACCCCGAAAAATCACAAAAATTCACACAACACTACTGTTGTTCTATTTTGTCAAGAGAAAAAAAATTGAAAGCAATAAGAGGCGATGGAATCCGTTTCGTCCCCAAAGGTGGGACGTTCCCTACCGAAAACCATCATGCTTGTTGTGAGAAGCTCCGGTTTGTGAGAAGCATATACCCAAACCAGCCCGAAATGGGATAAATTTTGTACCACGGCATGCTGATGCCGCTCCATGATAGCATGCCAAGTTTCATGAATTTCAGACGAGTTTTGGATTTACTAGAATTTAAAAACCAGGCATCTCAATGTTTTGCCGGCAATCAACGGTGCCCTGGTGTTCGAAATTCATTCCCATTTCATGCACGGGACCTAAGCATGCACCCGAGGACACATATTTGATTTTTCAACCAGTTTATATGCACTGGAGCATGTGCATGTAGTTCAAATTTGAATTATGCACATAAATGCATTGAAATCTCAGATAATGCATAAAATGTACATACGAACCACGAAAAATCACAAAAATTCACACAACACTCCTATTGTTCTATGTTGACATGAGAAAAAATTGAAAGCATTAAGAGGCAATGGATACCGTTTCGTCCCGAAAGGTGGGACGTTCCCTAACGAAAATTGTCATGCTTGTTGTGAGAAGCTCCGGTTTATCCGAAGAATATACCCAAACCTGCCCCAAATGAGAAAAAATTTGTAGCATGGCATGTTGATGCCGCTCCATGATAGCATGCCAAGTTTCATGAATTTCAGACGAGTTTTGGATTTGCTAGAATTTAAAAACCAGGCATCTCAATGTTTTGCCGGCAATCAACGGTGCCCTAGTGTTCGAAATTCATTCCCATTTCTTGCATGGGACCTAAGCATGCACCCATGGACACAGATTTGATTTTTCAACCAATGTGTATGCACTAGAGCATGTGCATGTAGTTCAAATTTGAATTATGCAAATAAATGCATTGAAAACTCAGTTAATGCATAAAAATGTCCAAGCGAACCCCGAAAAATCACAAAAATTCACACAACACTACTGTTGTTCTATTTTGTCAAGAGAAAAAAAATTGAAAGCAATAAGAGGCGATGGAATCCGTTTCGTCCCCAAAGGTGGGACGTTCCCTACCGAAAACCATCATGCTTGTTGTGAGAAGCTCCGGTTTGTGAGAAGCATATACCCAAACCTACCCCAAATGGGACAAAATTTGTACCACGGCATGCTGATGCCGCTCCATGATAGCATGCCAAGTTTCATGAATTTCTGACGAGTTTTGGATTTACTAGAATTTAAAAACCAGGCATCTCAATGTTTTGCCGGCAATCAACGGTGCCCTGGTGTTCGAAATTCATTCCCATTTCTTGCATGGGACCTAAGCATGCACCCGAGGACACATATTTGATTTTTCAACCAGTTTATATGCACTGGAGCATGTGCATGTAGTTCAAATTTCAATTATGCACATAAATGCATTGAAATCGCAGATAATGCATAAAATGTACAAACGAACCCCGAAAAATCACAAAAATTCACACAACACTCCTATTGTTCTATGTTGACATGAGAAAAAATTGAAAGCATTAAGAGGCAATGGATACCGTTTCGTCCCCAAAGGTGGGACGTTCCCTAACGAAAACTGTCATGCTTGTTGTGAGAAGCTCCGGTTTGTCAGAAGAATATACCCAAACCTGCCCCAAATGAGACAAAATTTGTAGCATGGCATGTTGATGCCGCTCCATGATAGCATGCCAAGTTTCATGAATTTCAGACGAGTTTTGGATTTGCTAGAATTTAAAAACCAGGCATCTCAATGTTTTGCCGGCAATCAACGGTGCCCTAGTGTTCGAAATTCATTCCCATTTCTTGCATGGGACCTAAGCATGCACCCATGGACACAGATTAGATTTTTCAACCAATGTGTATGCACTAGAGCATGTGCATGTAGTTCAAATTTGAATTATGCAATTAAATGCATTGAAGCCTCAGTTAATGCATAAAAATGTCCAAGCGAACCCCGAAAAATCACAAAAATTCACACAACACTACTGTTGTTCTATTTTGTCAAGAGAAAAAAAATTGAAAGCAATAAGAGGCGATGGAATCCGTTTCGTCCCCAAAGGTGGGACGTTCCCTACCGAAAACCATCATGCTTGTTGTGAGAAGCTCCGGTTTGTGAGAAGCATATACCCAAACCAGCCCGAAATGGGACAAATTTTGTACCACGGCATGCTGATGCCGCTCCATGATAGCATGCCAAGTTTCATGAATTTCAGACGAGTTTTGGATTTACTAGAATTTAAAAACCAGGCATCTCAATGTTTTGCCGGCAATCAACGGTGCCCTGGTGTTCGAAATTCATTCCCATTTCATGCATGGGACCTAAGCATGCACCCGAGGACACATATTTGATTTTTCAACCAGTTTATATGCACTGGAGCATGTGCATGTAGTTCAAATTTGAATTATGCACATAAATGCATTGAAATCTCAGATAATGCATAAAATGTACATACGAACCCCGAAAAATCACAAAAATTCACACAACACTCCTATTGTTCTATGTTGACATGAGAAAAAATTGAAAGCATTAAGAGGCAATGGATACCGTTTCGTCCCGAAAGGTGGGACGTTCCCTAACGAAAATTGTCATGCTTGTTGTGAGAAGCTCCGGTTTGTCAGAAGAATATACCCAAACCTGCCCCAAATGAGAAAAAATTTGTAGCATGGCATGTTGATGCCGCTCCATGATAGCATGCCAAGTTTCATGAATTTCAGACGAGTTTTGGATTTGCTAGAATTTAAAAACCAGGCATCTCAATGTTTTGCCGGCAATCAACGGTGCCCTAGTGTTCGAAATTCATTCCCATTTCTTGCATGGGACCTAAGCATGCACCCATGGACACAGATTTGATTTTTCAACCAATGTGTATGCACTAGAGCATGTGCATGTAGTTCAAATTTGAATTATGCAATTAAATGCATTGAAAACTCAGTTAATGCATAAAAATGTCCAAGCGAACCCCGAAAAATCACAAAAATTCACACAACACTACTGTTGTTCTATTTTGTCAAGAGAAAAAAAATTGAAAGCAATAAGAGGCGATGGAATCCGTTTCGTCCCCAAAGGTGGGACGTTCCCTACCGAAAACCATCATGCTTGTTGTGAAAAGCTCCGGTTTGTGAGAAGCATATACCCAAACCTACCCCAAATGGGACAAATTTTGTACCACGGCATGCTGATGCCGCTCCATGATAGCATGCCAAGTTTCATGAATTTCAGACGAGTTTTGGATTTACTAGAATTTAAAAACCAGGCATGTCAATGTTTTGCCGGCAATCAACGGTGCCCTGGTGTTCGAAATTCATTCCCATTTCTTGCATGGGACCTAAGCATGCACCCGAGGACACATATTTGATTTTTCAACCAGTTTATATGCACTGGAGCATGTGCATGTAGTTCAAATTCGAATTATGCACATAAATGCATTGAAATCTCAGATAATGCATAAAAATGTACAAAGGAACCCCAAAAAATCACAAAAATTCACACAACACTCCTGTTGTTCTATGTTGACACGTGAAAAAAATTGAAAGCATTAAGAGGCAATGGATACCGTTTCGTCCCCAAAGGTGAGACGTTCCCTCATGAAAATTGTCATGCTTGTTGTGAGAAGCTCCGGTTTGTGAGAAGAATATACCCAAACCTGCCCCAAATGAGACAAAATTTGTGCCATGGCATGTTGATGCCGCTCCATGATAGCATGCCAAGTTTCATGAATTTCAGACGAGTTTTGGATTTGCTAGAATTTAAAAACCAGGCATCTCAATGTTTTGCGGGCAATCAACGGTGCCCTGGTGTTTGAAATTCATTCCCATTTCTTGCATGGGACCTAAGCATGCTCCCGAGAACACATATTTAATTTTTCAACCAATTTATATGCACTGGAGCATGTGCATGTAGTTCAAATTTGAATTATGCACATAAATGCATTGAAAACTCAGTTAATGCATAACAATGTCGAAACGAACCCCGAAAAATCACAAAAAATCACACAACAATCCTATTGTTCTATGTTGAAACGAGAAAAAAACTTCGAAAGCAATAAGAGGCAATGGATATCGTTTCCTCCCCAAAGGAGGGACGTTCCCTACCGAAAATGATCATGCTTGTTGCGAGAAGCTCCAGTTTGTGAGAAGAATATACCCAAAGCTGCCCCAAATGAGACAAAATTTGTACCATGGCATGTTGATGCCGCTCCATGATAGCATGCCAAGTTTCATGAATTTCAGACGAGTTTTGGATTTGCTAGAATTTAAAAACCAGGCATCTCAATGTTTTGCCGGCAATCAACGGTGCCCTAGTGTTCAAAATTCATTCCCATTTCTTGCATGGGACCTAAGCATGCACCCATGGACACAGATCTGATTTTTCAACCAATGTGTATGCACTAGAGCATGTGCATGTAGTTCAAATTTGAATTATGCAAATAAATGCATTGAAAACTCAGTTAATGCATAAAAATGTCCAAGCGAACCCCGAAAAATCACAAAAATTCACACAACACTACTGTTGTTCTATGTTGACAAGAGAAAAAAAATTGAAAGCAATAAGAGGCGATGGAATCCGTTTCGTCCCCAAAGGTGGGACGTTCCCTACCGAAAACCATCATGCTTGTTGTGAGAAGCTCCGGTTTGTGAGAAGCATATACCCAAACCTACCCCAAATGGGACAAAATTTGTACCACGGCATGCTGATGCGGCTCCATGATAGCATGCCAAGTTTCATGAATTTCAGACGAGTTTTGGCTTTACTAGAATTTAAAAACCAGGCATCTCAATGTTTTGCCGGCAATCAACGGTGCCCTGGTGTTCGAAATTCATTCCCATTTCTTGCATGGGACCTAAGCATGCACCCAAGGACACATACTTGATTTTTCAACCAGTTTATATGCACTGGAGCATGTGCATGTAGTTCAAATTCGAATTATGCACATAAATGCATTGAAATCTCAGATAATGCATAAAAATGTACAAAGGAACCCCGAAAAATCACAAAAATTCACACAACACTCCTGTTGTTCTATGTTGACACGAGAAAAAAATTGAAAGCATTAAGAGGCAATGGATACCGTTTCGTCCCCAAAGGTGGGACGTTCCCTCACGAAAACTGTCAAGCTTGTTATGAGAAGCTCCGGTTTGTGAGAAGAATATACCCAAACCTACCCCAAATGAGACAAAATTTGTACCATGGCATGTTGATGCCGCTCCATGATAGCATGCCAAGTTTCATGAATTCCAGACGAGTTTTGGATTTGCTAGAATTTAAAAACCAGGCATCTCAATGTTTTGCCGGCAATCAACGGTGCCCTAGTGTTCGAAATTCATTCCCATTTCTTGCATGGGACCTAAGCATGCACCCATGGACACAGATTTGATTTTTCAACCAATGTGTATGCACTAGAGCATGTGCATGTAGTTCAAATTTGAATTATGCAAATAAATGCATTGAAAACTCAGTTAATGCATAAAAATGTCCAAGCGAACCCCGAAAACTCATAAAAATTCACACAACACTCCTGTTGTTCTATTTTGTCAAGAGAAAAAAAATTGAAAGCAATAAGAGGCGATGGAATCCGTTTCGTCCCCGAAGGTGGGACGTTCCCTACCGAAAACCATCATGCTTGTTGTGAGAAGCTCCGGTTTGTGAGAAGCATATACCCAGACCTGCCCGAAATGGGACAAAACTTGTACCACGGCATGCTGATGCCGCTCCATGATAGCATGCCAAGTTTCATGAATTTCAGAGGAGTTTTGGATTTACTAGAATTTAAAAACCAGGCATCTCAATGTTTTGCCGGCAATCAACGGTGCCCTGGTGTTCGAAATTCATTCCCATTTCATGCACGGGACCTAAGCATGCACCCCAGGACACATATTTGATTTTTCAACCAGTTTATATGCACTGGAGCATGTGCATGTAGTTCAAATTTGAATTATGCACATAAATGCATTGAAATCTTAGATAATGCATAAAATGTACAAACGAACCCCAAAAAATCACAAAAATTCACACAACACTCCTATTGTTCTATGTTGACATGAGAAAAAATTGAAAGCATTAAGAGGCAATGGATACCGTTTCGTCCCCAAAGGTGGGACGTTCCCTAACGAAAACTGTCATGCTTGTTGTGAGAAGCTCCGGTTTGTCAGAAGAATATACCCAAACCTGCCCCAAATGTGACAAAATTTGTAGCATGGCATGTTGATGCCGCTCCATGATAGCATGCCAAGTTTCATGAATTTCAGACGAGTTTTGGATTTGCTAGAATTTAAAAACCAGGCATCTCAATGTTTTGCCGGCAATCAATGGTGCCCTAGTGTTCGAAATTCATTCCCATTTCTTGCATGGGACCTAAGCATGCACCCATGGACACAGATTTGATTTTTCAACCAATGTGTATGCACTAGAGCATGTGCATGTAGTTCAAATTTGAATTATGCAAATAAATGCATTGAAACCTCAGTTAATGCATAAAAATGTCCAAGCGAACCCCGAAAAATCACAAAAATTCACACAACACTACTGTTGTTCTATTTTGTCAAGAGAAAAAAAATTGAAAGCAATAAGAGGCGATGGAATCCGTTTCGTCCCCAAAGGTGGGACGTTCCCTACCGAAAACCATCATGCTTGTTGTGAGAAGCTCCGGTTTGTGAGAAGCATATACCCAAACCTGCCGGAAATGGGACAAATTTTGTACCACGGCATGCTGATGCCGCTCCATGATAGCATGCCAAGTTTCATGAATTTTAGACGAGTTTTGGATTTACTAGAATTTAAAAACCAGGCATCTCAATGTTTTGCCGGCAATCAACGGTGCCCTGGTGTTCGAAGTTCATTCCCATTTCATGCACGGGACCAAAGCATGCACCCGAGGACACATATTTGATTTTTCAACCAGTTTATATGCAATGGAGCATGTGCATGTAGTTCAAATTTGAATTATGCACATAAATGCATTGAAATCTCAGATAATGCATAAAATGTACATACGAACCCCGAAAAATCACAAAAATTCACACAACACTCCTATTGTTCTATGTTGACATGAGAAAAAATTGAAAGCATTAAGAGGCAATGGATACCGTTTCGTCCCGAAAGGTGGGACGTTCCCTAACGAAAACTGTCATGCTTGCTGTGAGAAGCTCCGGTTTGCCAGAAGAATATACCCAAACCTGCCCCAAATGAGACAAAATTTGTAGCATGGCATGTTGATGCCGCTCCATGATAGCATCCCAAGTTTCATGAATTTCAGACGAGTTTTGGATTTGCTAGAATTTAAAAACCAGGCATCTCAATGTTTTGCCGGCAATCAACGGTGCCCTAGTGTTCGAAATTCATTCCCATTTCTCGCATGGGACCTAAGCATGCACCCATGGACAAAGATTTGATTTCTCAACCAATGTGTATGCACTAGAGCATGTGCATGTAGTTCAAATTTGAATTATGCAAATAAATGCATTGAAAACTCAGTTAATGCATAAAAATGTCCAAGCGAACCCCGAAAAATCACAAAAATTCACACAACACTACTGTTCTTCTATTTTGTCAAGAGAAAAAAAATTGAAAGCCATAAGAGGCGATGGAATCCGTTTCGATCCCAAAGGTGGGACGTTCCCTACCGAAAACCATCATGCTTGTTGTGAGAAGCTCCGGTTTGTGAGAAGCATATACCCAAACCTACCCGAAATGGGACAAAATTTGTACCACGGCATGCTGATGCCGCTCCATGATAGCATGCCAAGTTTCATGAATTTCAGACGAGTTTTGGATTTACTAGAATTTAAAAACCAGGCATCTCAATGTTTTGCCGGCAATCAACGGTGCCCTGGTGTTCGAAATTCATTCCCATTTCTTGCATGGGACCTAAGCATGCACCCGAGGACACATATTTGATTTTTCAACCAGTTTATATGCACTGGAGAATGTGCATGTAGTTCAAATTCGAATTATGCACATAAATGCATTGAAATCTCAGATAATGCATAAAAATGTAAAAAGGAACCCCGAAAAATCACAAAAATTCACACAACACTCCTGTTGTTCTATGTTGACACGTGAAAAAAATTGAAAGCATTAAGAGGCAATGGATACCGTTTCGTCCCGAAAGGTGGGACGTTCCCTAACGAAAACTGTCATGCTTGTTGTGAGAAGCTCCGGTTTGCCAGAAGAATATACCCAAACCTGCCCCAAATGAGACAAAATTTGTAGCATGGCATGTTGATGCCGCTCCATGATAGCATCCCAAGTTTCATGAATTTCAGACGAGTTTTGGATTTGCTAGAATTTAAAAACCAGGCATCTCAATGTTTTGCCGGCAATCAACGGTGCCCTAGTGTTCGAAATTCATTCCCATTTCTCGCATGGGACCTAAGCATGCACCCATGGACACAGATTTGATTTCTCAACCAATGTGTATGCACTAGAGCATGTGCATGTAGTTCAAATTTGAATTATGCAAATAAATGCATTGAAAACTCAGTTAATGCATAAAAATGTCCAAGCGAACCCCGAAAAATCACAAAAATTCACACAACACTACTGTTCTTCTATTTTGTCAAGAGAAAAAAAATTGAAAGCCATAAGAGGCGATGGAATCCGTTTCGATCCCAAAGGTGGGACGTTCCCTACCGAAAACCATCATGCTTGTTGTGAGAAGCTCCGGTTTGTGAGAAGCATATACCCAAACCTACCCGAAATGGGACAAAATTTGTACCACGGCATGCTGATGCCGCTCCATGATAGCATGCCAAGTTTCATGAATTTCAGACGAGTTTTGGATTTACTAGAATTTAAAAACCAGGCATCTCAATGTTTTGCCGGCAATCAACGGTGCCCTGGTGTTCGAAATTCATTCCCATTTCTTGCATGGGACCTAAGCATGCACCCGAGGACACATATTTCATTTTTCAACCAGTTTATATGCACTGGAGAATGTGCATGTAGTTCAAATTCGAATTATGCACATAAATGCATTGAAATCTCAGATAATGCATAAAAATGTACAAAGGAACCCCGAAAAATCACAAAAATTCACACAACACTCCTGTTGTTCTATGTTGACACGTGAAAAAAATTGAAAGCATTAAGAGGCAATGGATACCGTTTCGTCCCCAAAGGTGGGACGTTCCCTCATGAAAACTGTCATGCTTGTTGTGAGAAGCTCCGGTTTGTGAGAAGAATATACCGAAACCTGCCCCAAATGAGACAAAATTTGTAGCATGGCATGTTGATGCCGCTCCATGATAGCATGCCAAGTTTCATGAATTTCAGACGAGTTTTGGATTTGCTAGAATTTAAAAACCAGGCATCTCAATGTTTTGCCGGCAATCAACGGTGCCCTGGTGTTCGAAATTCATTCCCATTTCTTGCATGGGACCTAAGCATGCTCCCGAGAACACATATTTAATTTTTCAAACAATTTATATGCACTGGAGCATGTGCATGTAGTTCAAATTTGAATTATGCAAATAAATGCATTGAAAACTCAGTTAATGCATAACAATGTCAAAACGAACCCCGAAAAATCACAAAAAATCACACAACAATCCTGTTGTTCTATGTTGACATGGGAAAAAAATTCGAAAGGAATAAGAGGCAATGGATATCGTTTCCTCCCCAAAGGAGGGACGTTCCCTACCGAAAATGATCATGCTTGTTGCGAGAAGCTCCAGTTTGTGAGAAGAATATACCCAAAGCTGCCCCCAAATGAGACAAAATTTGTACCATGGCATGTTGATGCCGCTCCATGATAGCATGAAAAGTTTCATGAATTTCAGACGAGTTTTGGATTTGCTAGAATTTAAAAACTAGGCATCACAATGTTTTGCCGGCAATCAACGGTGCCCTGGTGTTCGAAATTCATTCCCATTTCTTGCATGGGACGTAAGCATGCACCCATGGACACAGATTTGATTTTTCAACCAATGTGTATGCACTAGAGCATGTGCATGTAGTTCAAATTTGAATTATGCAAATAAATGCATTGAAAACTCAGTTAATGCATAAAAATGTCCAAGCGAACCCTGAAAAATCACAAAAATTCACACAACACTACTGTTGTTCTATGTTGACAAGAGAAAAAAAATTGAAAGCAATAAGAGGCGGTGGAATCCGTTTCGTCCCCAAAGGTGGGACGTTCCCTACCGAAAACCATCATGCTTGTTGTGAGAAGCTCCGGTTTGTGAGAAGCATATACCCAAACCTACCCCAAATGGGACAACAATTGTACCACGGCATGCTGATGCCGCTCCATGATAGCATGCCAAGTTACATGAATTTCAGACGAGTTTTGGATTTACTAGAATTTAAAAACCAGGCATCTCAATGTTTTGCCGGCAATCAACGGTGCCCTGGTGTTCGAAATTCATTCCCATTTCTTGCATGGGACCTAAGCATGCACCCGAGGACACATATTTGAATTTTCAACCAGTTTATATGCACTGGAGCATGTGCATGTAGTTCAAATTCTAATTATGCACATAAATGCATTGAAATCTCAGATAATGCATAAAAATGTACAAACGAACCCCAAAATATCACAAAAATTCAGACAACACTCCAGATGTTCTATGTTGACACGAGAAAAAAATTGAAAGCATTAAAAGGCAATGGATACCGTTTCGTCCCCAAAGGTGGGACGTTCCCTCACGAAAACTGTCATGCTTGTTGTGAGAAGCTCCGGTTTGTGAGAAGAATATACCCAAACCTGCCCCAAATGAGACAAAATTTGTACCATGGCATGTTGATGCCGCTCCATGATAGAATGCCAAGTTTCATGAATTTCAGACGAGTTTTGGATTTGCTAGAATTTAAAAACCAGGCATCTCAATGTTTTGCTGGCAATCAACGGTGCCCTGGTGTTCGAAATTCATTCCCATTTCTTTTATGGGACCTAAGCATGCTCCCGAGGACACATATTTGATTTTTCAACCAATTTATATGCACTGGAGCATGTGCATGTAGATCAAATTTGAATTATGCACATAAATGCATTGAAAACTCAGTTAATGCATAACAATGTCAAAACGAACCCCGAAAAATCACAAAAAATCACACAACAATCCTGTTGTTCTATGTTGACACGAGAAAAAAATTCGAAAGCAATAAGAGGCAATGGATATCGTTTCCTCCCCAAAGGTGGGACGTTCTCTACCAAAAAAACCTTCATGCTTGTTGTGAGAAGATCCAGTTTGTGAGAAGCATATACCCAAACCTGCCTCAAATGGGACAAAATTTGTACCACGGCATGTTGATGCCTCTCCATGATAGCATGCCAAGTTTCATGAATTTCAGACGAGTTTAGGATTTACTAGAATTGAAAAACCAGGCATCTCAATGTTTTGCCGGCAATCAACGGTGCCCTTGTATTTGAAATTCATCCCCATTTCTTGCATGGGACCTAAGCATGCACCCGAGGACACATATTTGATTTTTCAACTAGTTTATATGCACTAGAGCATGTGCATGTAGTTCAAATTTGAATTATGCACATAAATGCATTGAAAACTCAGATAATGCATAAAAATGTACAAACGAACCCCGAAAAATCACAAAAATTCACACAACACTCCTGTTGTTCTATGTTGACACGAGAAAAAAATTGAAAGCAATAAGAGGCAATGGATACCGTTTCGTCCCCAAAGGGGGGACGTTCCCTAACGAAAACTGTCATGCTTGTTGTGAGAAGCTCCGGTTTGTGAGAAGAATATACCCAAACCTGCCCCAAATGAGAAAAAATATGTACCATGGCATGTTGATGCCGCTCCATGATAGCATGCCAAGTTTCATGAATTTCAGACGAGTTTTGGATTTGCTAGAATTTAAAAACCAGGCACCTCAATGTTTTGCCGGCAATCCTGGTGTTCGAAATTCATTCCCATTTCTCGCATGGGACCTAAGCATGCTCCCGAGGACACATATTTGATTTTTCAACCAATTTATATGCACTGGAGCATGTGCATGTAGTTCAAATTTGAATTATGCACATAAATGCATTGAAAACTCAGTTAATGCATAAAAATGTCCAAACAAACCCCGAAAAAACACACAACAATCCTGTTGTTCTATGTTGACACGAGAAAAAAAATTTGCAAGCAATAAGAGGCAATGGATATCATTTCCTCCCCAAAGGTGGGACGTTCCCTACCGAAAATGATCATGCTTGTTGCGAGAAGCTCCGGTTTGTGAGAAGAATATACCCAAAGCTGCCCCAAATGAGACAAAATTTGTACCATGGAATGTTGATGCCGCTCCATGATAGCATGCCAAGTTTCATGAATTTCAGACGAGTTTTGGATTTGCTAGAATTTAAAAACCAGGCATCTCAATGTTTTCCGGCAATCAACGGTGCCCTAGTGTTCGAAATTCATTCCCAGTTCTTGCATGGGACCTAAGCATGCACCCATGGACACAGATTTGATTTTTCAACCAATTTGTATGCACTAGAGCATGTGCATGTAGTTCAAATTTGAATTATGCAAATAAATGCATTGAAAACTCAGTTAATGCATAAAAATGTCCAAGCGAACCCCGAAAAATCACAAAAATTCACACAACACTACTGTTGTTCTATGTTGACAAGAGAAAAAAAATTGAAAGCAATAAGAGGCGATGGAATCCGTTTCGTCACCAAAGGTGGGACGTTCCCTACCGAAAACCATCATGCTTGTTGTGAGAAGCTCCGGTTTGTGAGAAGCATATACCCAAACCTACCACAAATGGGACAAAATTTGTACCACGGCATGCTGATGCCGCTCCATGATAGCATGCCAAGTTTCATGAATTTCAGACGTGTTTTGGCTTTACTAGAATTTAAAAACCAGGCATCTCAATGTTTTGCCGGCAATCAACGGTGCCCTGGTGTTCAAAATTCATTCCCATTTCTTGCATGGGACCTAAGCATGCACCCGAGGACACATATTTGATTTTTCAACCAGTTTATATGCACTGGAGCATGTGCATGTAGTTCAAATTCGAATTATGCACATAAATGCATTGAAATCTCAGATAATGCATAAAAATGTACAAAGGAACCCCGAAAAATCACAAAAATTCACACAACACTCCTGTTGTTCTATGTTGACACGAGAAAAAAATTGAAAGCATTAAGAGGCAATGGATACCGTTTCGTCCCCAAAGGTTCGACGTTCCCTCACGAAAACTGTCATGCTTGTTGTGAGAAGCTCCGGTTTGTGAGAAGAATATACCCAAACCTGCCCCAAATGAGAAAAAATTTGTACCATGGCATGTTGAAGCCGCTCCATGATAGCATGCCAAGTTTCATGAATTTCAGACGAGTTTTGGATTTGCTAGAATTTAAAAACCAGGCATCTCAATGTTTTGCCGGCAATCAACGGTGCCCTGGTGTTCGAAATTCATTCCCATTTCTTGCATGGGACCTAAGCATGCTCCCGAGAACAGATATTTAATTTTTCAACCAATTTATATGCACTGGAGCATGTGCATGTAGTTCAAATTTGAATTATGCACATAAATGCATTGAAAACTCAGTTAATGCATAACAATGTCAAAACGAACCCCGAAAAATCACAAAAAATCACACAACAATCCTGTTGTTCTATGTTGACGCGAGCAAAAAATTCGAAAGCAATAAGAGGGAATGGATATCGTTTCCTCCCCAAAGGTGGGACGTTCCCTACCGAAAATGACCATGCTTGTTGCGAGAAGCTCCAGTTTGTGAGAAGAATATACCCAAAGCTGCCCCAAATGAGACAAAATTTGTACCATGGCATGTTGATGCCGCTCCATGATAGCATGCCAAGTTTCATGAATTTCAGACGAGTTTTGGATTTGCTAGAATTTAAAAACCAGGCATCTCAATGTTTTGCCGGCAATCAACGGTGCCCTAGTGTTCGAAATTCATTCCCATTTCTTGCATGGGACCTAAGCATGCACCCATGGACACAGATTTGATTTTTCAACCCATGTGTATGCACTAGAGCATGTGCATGTAGTTCAAATTTGAATTATGCAAATAAATTCATCGAAAACTCAGTTAATGCATAAAAATGTCCAAGCGAACCCCGAAAAATCACAAAAATTCACACAACACTACTGTTGTTCTATTTTGTCAAGAGAAAAAAAATTGAAAGCAATAAGAGGCGATGGAATCCACTTCGTCCCCAAAGGTGGGACGTTCCCTACCAAAAACCATCATGCTTGTTGTGAGAAGCTCCGGTTTCTGAGAAGCATATACCCAAACCTACCCAAAATGGGTAAAATTTGTACCACGGCATGCTGATGCCCCTCCATGATAGCATGCCAAGTTTCATGAATTTCAGACGAGTTTTGGATTTACTAGAATTTAAAACCAGGCATCTCAATGTTTTGCCGGCAACCAACGGTGCCCTGGTGTTCGAAATTCATTCCCATTTCTTCAATGGGACCTAAGCATGCACCCGAGGACACATATTTGATTTTTCAACCAGTTTATATGCACTGGAGCATGTGCATGTAGTTCAAATTCGAATTATGCACATAAATGCATTGAAATCTCAGATAATGCATAAAAATGTACAAATGAACCCCGAAAAATCACAAATATTCACACAACACTCCTGTTGTTCTATGTTGACACGAGAAAAAAATTGAAAGCATTAAGAGGCAACGGATACCGTTTCGTCCCCAAAGGTGGGACGTTCCCTCACGAAAACTGTCATGCTTGTTGTGAGAAGCTCCGGTTTGTGAGAAGAATATACCCAAACCTGCCCCCAAATGAGACAAAATTTGTACCATGGCATGTTGATGCCGCTCCAAGATAGCATGCCAAGTTTCATGAATTTCAGACGAGTTTTGGATTTGCTAGAATTTAAAAACCAGGCATCTCAATGTTTTGCCGGCAATCAACGGTGCCCTGGTGTTCGAAATTCATTCCCATTTCATGCACGGGACCTAAGCATGCACCCGAGGACACATATTTGATTTTTCAATCAATTTATATGCACTGGAGCATGTGCATGTAGTTCAAATTTGAATTATGCACATAAATGCATTGAAAACTCAGTTAATGCATAACAATGTCAAAACAAACCCCGAAAAATCACAAAAAATCACACAACAATCCTGTTGTTCTATGTTGACACGAGAAAAAAATTGAAAGCATTAAGAGGCAATGGATACCGTTTCGTCCCCAAAGGTGGGACGTTCCCTAACGAAAACTGTCATGCTTGTTGTGAGAAGCTCCGGTTTGTGAGAAGAATATACCCAAACCTGCCCCAAATGAGACAAAATATGTACCATGGCATGTTGATGCCGCTCCATGATAGCATGCCAAGTTTCATGAATTTCAGACGAGTTTTGGATTTACTAGAATTTAAAAACCAGGCATCTCAATGGTTTGCCGGCAATCAACGGTGCCCTTGTGTTCGAAATTCATTCCCATTTCTTGCATGGGACCTAAGCATGCACCCGAGGACACATATTTGATTTTTCAACCAGTTTATATGCACTGGAGCATGTGCATGTAGTTCAAATTTGAATTATGCACATAAATGCATTGAAAACTCAGATAATGCATAAAAATGTACAAACGAACACCGAAAAATCACAAAAATTCACACAACACTCCTGTTGTTCTATGTTGACACGAGAAAAAAATTGAAAGCAATAAGAGGCAATGGATACCGTTTCGTCCCCAAAGGTGGGACGTTCCCTAACGAAAATTGTCATGCTTGTTGTGAGAAGCTCCGGTTTGTGAGAAGAATATACCCAAACATGCCCCAAATGAGACAAAATATGTACCAGGGCATGTTGATGCCGCTCCATGATAGCAAGCCAAGTTTCATGAATTTCAGACGAGTTTTGGATTTGCTAGAATTTAAAAACCAGGCATCTCAATGTTTTGCCGGCAATCAACGGTGCGCTGGTGTTCGAAATTCATTCCCATTTCTTGCATGGGACCTAAGCATGCACCCGAGGACACATATTTGATTGTTCAACCAGTTTATATGCACTGGAGCATGTGCATGTATTTCAAATTTGAATTATGCACATAAATGCATTGAAAACTCAGATAATGCATAAAAATGTACAAACGAACACCAAAAAATCACAAAAATTCACACAACACTCCTGTTGTTCTATGTTGACACGAGAAAAAATATGAAAGCAATAAGAGGCAATGGATACCGTTTCGTCCCCAAAGGTGGGACGTTCCCTAACGAAAACTGTCATGCTTGTTGTGAGAAGCTCCGGCTTGTGAGAAGAATATACCCAAACCTGCCCCAAATGAGACAAAATTTGTACCATGGCATGTTGATGCCGCTCCATGATAGCATGCCAAGTTTCATGAATTTCAAACGAGTTTTGGATTTTCTAGAATTTAAAACCAGGCATCTCAATGTTTTGCCGGCAATCAACGGTGCCCTGGTGTTCGAAAGTCATTCCCATTTCTTGCATGGGACCTAAGCATGCTCCCGAGGACACATATTTGATTTTTCAACCAATTTATATGCGCTGGAGCATGTGCATGTAGTTCAAATTTGAATTATGCACATAAATGCATTGAAAACTCAGATAATGCATAAAAATGTACAAACGAACCCCGAAAAATCACAAAAAATCACACAACAATCCTGTTGCTCTATGTTGACACGAGAAAAAAAATTGAAAGCAATCAGAGGCAATGGATACCGTTTCCTCCCCAAAGGTGGGACGTTCTCTACCAAAAAAAATCTTCATGCTTGTTGTGAGAAGATCCGGTTTGTGATAAGCATATACCGAAACCTGCCCCAAATGGGACAAAATTTGTACCACGGCATGTTGATGCCGCTCCATGATAGCATGCCAAGTTTCATGAATTTCAGACGAGTTTTGGATTTACTAGAATTTAAAAACCAGGCATCTCAATGTTTTGCCGGCAATCAACGGTGCGCTGGTGTTCGAAATTCATTCCCATTTCTTGCATGGGACCTAAGCATGCACCCGAGGACACATATTTGATTTTTCAACCAGTTTATATGCACTGGAGCATGTGCATGTAGTTCAAATTTGAATTATGCACATAAATGCATTGAAAACTCAGTTAATGCATAAAAATGTACAAACGAACCCCAAAAAATCACAAAAATTCACACAACACTCCTGTTGTTCTATGTTGACACGAGAAAAAATATGAAAGCAATAAGAGGCAATGGATACCGTTTCGTCCCCAAAGGTGGGACGTTCCCTAACGAAAACTGTCATGCTTGTTGTGAGAAGCTCCGGTTTGTGAGAAGAATATACCCAAACATGCCCCAAATGAGACAAAATATGTACCAGGGCATGTTGATGCCGCTCCATGATAGCAAGCCAAGTTTCATGAATTTCAGACGAGTTTTGGATTTGCTAGAATTTAAAAACCAGGCATCTCAATGTTTTGCCGGCAATCAACGGTGCGCTGGTGTTCGAAATTCATTCCCATTTCTTGCATGGGACCTAAGCATGCACCCGAGGACACATATTTGATTGTTCAACCAGTTTATATGCACTGGAGCATGTGCATGTATTTCTAATTTGAATTACGCACATAAATGCATTGAAAACTCAGATAATGCATAAAAATGTACAAACGAACCCCAAAAAATCACAAAAATTCACACAACACTCCTGTTGTTCTATGTTGACACGAGAAAAAATATGAAAGCAATAAGAGGCAATGGATACCGTTTCGTACCCAAAGGTGGGACGTTCCCTAACGAAAACTGTCATGCTTGTTGTGAGAAGCTCCGGCTTGTGAGAAGAATATACCCAAACCTGCCCCAAATGAGACAAAATTTGTACCATGGCATGTTGATGCCGCTCCATGATAGCATGCCAAGTTTCATGAATTTCAAACGAGTTTTGGATTTTCTAGAATTTAAAACCAGGCATCTCAATGTTTTGCCGGCAATCAACGGTGCCCTGGTGTTCGAAAGTCATTCCCATTTCTTGCATGGGACCTAAGCATGCTCCCGAGGACACATATTTGATTTTTCAACCAATTTATATGCGCTGGAGCATGTGCATGTAGTTCAAATTTGAATTATGCACATAAATGCATTGAAAACTCAGATGATGCATAAAAATGTACAAACGAACCCCGAAAAATCACAAAAAATCACACAACAATCCTGTTGCTCTATGTTGACACGAGAAAAAAATTTGAAAGCAATCAGAGGCAATGGATACCGTTTCCTCCCCAAAGGTGGGACGTTCTCTACCAAAAAAAATCTTCATGCTTGTTGTGAGAAGATCCGGTTTGTGAGAAGCATATACCGAAACCTGCCCCAAATGGGACAAAATTTGTACCACGGCATGTTGATGCCGCTCCATGATAGCATGCCAAGTTTCATGAATTTCAGACGAGTTTTGGATTTACTAGAATTTAAAAACCAGGCATCTCAATGTTTTGCCGGCAATCAACGGTGCGCTGGTGTTCGAAATTCATTCCCATTTCTTGCATGGGACCTAAGCATGCACCCGAGGACACATATTTGATTTTTCAACCAGTTTATATGCACTGGAGCATGTGCATGTAGTTCAAATTTGAATTATGCACATAAATGCATTGAAAACTCAGTTAATGCATAAAAATGTACAAACGAACCCCAAAAAATCACAAAAATTCACACAACACTCCTGTTGTTCTATGTTGACACGAGAAAAAATATGAAAGCAATAAGAGGCAATGGATACCGTTTCGTCCCCAAAGGTGGGACGTTCCCTAACGAAAAATGTCATGCTTGTTGTGAGAAGCTCCGGTTTGTGAGAAGAATATACCCAAACATGCCCCAAATGAGACAAAATATGTACCAGGGCATGTTGATGCCACTCCATGATAGCAAGCCAAGTTTCATGAATTTCAGACGAGTTTTGGATTTGCTAGAATTTAAAAACCAGGCATCTCAATGTTTTGCCGGCAATCAACGGTGCGCTGGTGTTCGAAATTCATTCCCATTTCTTGCATGGGACCTAAGCATGCACCCGAGGACACATATTTGATTGTTCAACCAGTTTATATGCACTGGAGCATGTGCATGTATTTCAAATTTGAATTACGCACATAAATGCATTGAAAACTCAGATAATGCATAAAAATGTACAAACGAACCCCAAAAAATCACAAAAATTCACACAACACTCCTGTTGTTCTATGTTGACACGAGAAAAAATATGAAAGCAATAAGAGGCAATGGATACCGTTTCGTACCCAAAGGTGGGACGTTCCCTAACGAAAACTGTCATGCTTGTTGTGAGAAGCTCCGGCTTGTGAGAAGAATATACCCAAACCTGCCCCAAATGAGACAAAATTTGTACCATGGCATGTTGATGCCGCTCCATGATAGCATGCCAAGTTTCATGAATTTCAAACGAGTTTTGGATTTTCTAGAATTTAAAACCAGGCATCTCAATGTTTTGCCGGCAATCAACGGTGCCCTGGTGTTCGAAAGTCATTCCCATTTCTTGCATGGGACCTAAGCATGCTCCCGAGGACACATATTTGATTTTTCAACCAATTTATATGCGCTGGAGCATGTGCATGTAGTTCAAATTTGAATTATGCACATAAATGCATTGAAAACTCAGATGATGCATAAAAATGTAAAAACGAACCCCGAAAAATCACAAAAAATCACACAACAATCCTGTTGCTCTATGTTGACACGAGAAAAAAATTTGAAAGCAATCAGAGGCAATGGATACCGTTTCCTCCCCAAAGGTGGGACGTTCTCTACCAAAAAAAATCTTCATGCTTGTTGTGAGAAGATCCGGTTTGTGAGAAGCATATACCGAAACCTGCCCCAAATGGGACAAAATTTGTACCACGGCATGTTGATGCCGCTCCATGATAGCATGCCAAGTTTCATGAATTTCAGACGAGTTTTGGATTTACTAGAATTTAAAAACCAGGCATCTCAATGTTTTGCCGGCAATCAACGGTGCGCTGGTGTTCGAAATTCATTCCCATTTCTTGCATGGGACCTAAGCATGCACCCGAGGACACATATTTGATTTTTCAACCAGTTTATATGCACTGGAGCATGTGCATGTAGTTCAAATTTGAATTATGCACATAAATGCATTGAAAACTCAGTTAATGCATAAAAATGTACAAACGAACCCCAAAAAATCACAAAAATTCACACAACACTCCTGTTGTTCTATGTTGACACGAGAAAAAATATGAAAGCAATAAGAGGCAATGGATACCGTTTCGTCCCCAAAGGTGGGACGTTCCCTAACGAAAACTGTCATGCTTGTTGTGAGAAGCTCCGGTTTGTGAGAAGAATATACCCAAACATGCCCCAAATGAGACAAAATATGTACCAGGGCATGTTGATGCCGCTCCATGATAGCAAGCCAAGTTTCATGAATTTCAGACGAGTTTTGGATTTGCTAGAATTTAAAAACCAGGCATCTCAATGTTTTGCCGGCAATCAACGGTGCGCTGGTGTTCGAAATTCATTCCCATTTCTTGCATGGGACCTAAGCATGCACCCGAGGACACATATTTGATTGTTCAACCAGTTTATATGCACTGGAGCATGTGCATGTATTTCAAATTTGAATTACGCACATAAATGCATTGAAAACTCAGATAATGCATAAAAATGTACAAACGAACCCCAAAAAATCACAAAAATTCACACAACACTCCTGTTGTTCTATGTTGACACGAGAAAAAATATGAAAGCAATAAGAGGCAATGGATACCGTTTCGTACCCAAAGGTGGGACGTTCCCTAACGAAAACTGTCATGCTTGTTGTGAGAAGCTCCGGCTTGTGAGAAGAATATACCCAAACCTGCCCCAAATGAGACAAAATTTGTACCATGGCATGTTGATGCCGCTCCATGATAGCATGCCAAGTTTCATGAATTTCAAACAAGTTTTGGATTTTCTAGAATTTAAAACCAGGCATCTCAATGTTTTGCCGGCAATCAACGGTGCCCTGGTGTTCGAAAGTCATTCCCATTTCTTGCATGGGACCTAAGCATGCTCCCGAGGACACATATTTGATTTTTCAACCAATTTATATGCGCTGGAGCATGTGCATGTAGTTCAAATTTGAATTATGGACATAAATGCATTGAAAACTCAGATGATGCATAAAAATGTACAAACGAACCCCGAAAAATCACAAAAAATCACACAACAATCCTGTTGCTCTATGTTGACACGAGAAAAAAATTTGAAAGCAATCAGAGGCAATGGATACCGTTTCCTCCCCAAAGGTGGGACGTTCTCTACCAAAAAAAATCTTCATGCTTGTTGTGAGAAGATCCGGTTTGTGAGAAGCATATACCGAAACCTGCCCCAAATGGGACAAAATTTGTACCACGGCATGTTGATGCCGCTCCATGATAGCATGCCAAGTTTCATGAATTTCAGACGAGTTTTGGATTTACTAGAATTTAAAAACCAGGCATCTCAATGTTTTGCCGGCAATCAACGGTGCGCTGGTGTTCGAAATTCATTCCCATTTCTTGCATGGGACCTAAGCATGCACCCGAGGACACATATTTGATTTTTCAACCAGTTTATATGCACTGGAGCATGTGCATGTAGTTCAAATTTGAATTATGCACATAAATGCATTGAAAACTCAGTTAATGCATAAAAATGTACAAACGAACCCCAAAAAATCACAAAAATTCACACAACACTCCTGTTGTTCTA
Organism: Aegilops tauschii subsp. strangulata; assembly: GCF_002575655.3. NCBI lineage: Eukaryota > Viridiplantae > Streptophyta > Magnoliopsida > Poales > Poaceae > Aegilops > Aegilops tauschii. The sequence goes on from NC_053040.3 coordinate 306,738,087, forward strand.
TGTTGACACGAGAAAAAATATGAAAGCAATAAGAGGCAATGGATACCGTTTCGTCCCCAAAGGTGGGACGTTCCCTAACGAAAACTGTCATGCTTGTTGTGAGAAGCTCCGGTTTGTGAGAAGAATATACCCAAACATGCCCCAAATGAGACAAAATATGTACCAGGGCATGTTGATGCCGCTCCATGATAGCAAGCCAAGTTTCATGAATTTCAGACGAGTTTTGGATTTGCTAGAATTTAAAAACCAGGCATCTCAATGTTTTGCCGGCAATCAACGGTGCGCTGGTGTTCGAAATTCATTCCCATTTCTTGCATGGGACCTAAGCATGCACCCGAGGACACATATTTGATTGTTCAACCAGTTTATATGCACTGGAGCATGTGCATGTATTTCAAATTTGAATTACGCACATAAATGCATTGAAAACTCAGATAATGCATAAAAATGTACAAACGAACCCCAAAAAATCACAAAAATTCACACAACACTCCTGTTGTTCTATGTTGACACGAGAAAAAATATGAAAGCAATAAGAGGCAATGGATACCGTTTCGTACCCAAAGGTGGGACGTTCCCTAACAAAAACTGTCATGCTTGTTGTGAGAAGCTCCGGCTTGTGAGAAGAATATACCCAAACCTGCCCCAAATGAGACAAAATTTGTACCATGGCATGTTGATGCCGCTCCATGATAGCATGCCAAGTTTCATGAATTTCAAACGAGTTTTGGATTTTCTAGAATTTAAAACCAGGCATCTCAATGTTTTGCCGGCAATCAACGGTGCCCTGGTGTTCGAAAGTCATTCCCATTTCTTGCATGGGACCTAAGCATGCTCCCGAGGACACATATTTGATTTTTCAACCAATTTATATGCGCTGGAGCATGTGCATGTAGTTCAAATTTGAATTATGCACATAAATGCATTGAAAACTCAGATGATGCATAAAAATGTACAAACGAACCCCGAAAAATCACAAAAAATCACACAACAATCCTGTTGCTCTATGTTGACACGAGAAAACAATTTGAAAGCAATCAGAGGCAATGGATACCGTTTCCTCCCCAAAGGTGGGACGTTCTCTACCAAAAAAAATCTTCATGCTTGTTGTGAGAAGATCCGGTTTGTGAGAAGCATATACCGAAACCTGCCCCAAATGGGACAAAATTTGTACCACGGCATGTTGATGCCGCTCCATGATAGCATGCCAAGTTTCATGAATTTCAGACGAGCTTTGGATTTACTAGAATTTAAAAACCAGGCATCTCAATGTTTTGCCGGCAATCAACGGTGCGCTGGTGTTCGAAATTCATTCCCATTTCTTGCATGGGACCTAAGCATGCACCCGAGGACACATATTTGATTTTTCAACCAGTTTATATGCACTGGAGCATGTGCATGTAGTTCAAATTTGAATTATGCACATAAATGCATTGAAAACTCAGTTAATGCATAAAAATGTACAAACGAACCCCAAAAAATCACAAAAATTCACACAACACTCCTGTTGTTCTATGTTGACACGAGAAAAAATATGAAAGCAATAAGAGGCAATGGATACCGTTTCGTCCCCAAAGGTGGGACGTTCCCTAACGAAAAATGTCATGCTTGTTGTGAGAAGCTCCGGTTTGTGAGAAGAATATACCCAAACATGCCCCAAATGAGACAAAATATGTACCAGGGCATGTTGATGCCGCTCCATGATAGCAAGCCAAGTTTCATGAATTTCAGACGAGTTTTGGATTTGCTAGAATTTAAAAACCAGGCATCTCAATGTTTTGCCGGCAATCAACGGTGCGCTGGTGTTCGAAATTCATTCCCATTTCTTGCATGGGACCTAAGCATGCACCCGAGGACACATATTTGATTGTTCAACCAGTTTATATGCACTGGAGCATGTGCATGTATTTCAAATTTGAATTACGCACATAAATGCATTGAAAACTCAGATAATGCATAAAAATGTACAAACGAACCCCAAAAAATCACAAAAATTCACACAACACTCCTGTTGTTCTATGTTGACACGAGAAAAAATATGAAAGCAATAAGAGGCAATGGATACCGTTTCGTACCCAAAGGTGGGACGTTCCCTAACAAAAACTGTCATGCTTGTTGTGAGAAGCTCCGGCTTGTGAGAAGAATATACCCAAACCTGCCCCAAATGAGACAAAATTTGTACCATGGCATGTTGATGCCGCTCCATGATAGCATGCCAAGTTTCATGAATTTCAAACGAGTTTTGGATTTTCTAGAATTTAAAACCAGGCATCTCAATGTTTTGCCGGCAATCAACGGTGCCCTGGTGTTCGAAAGTCATTCCCATTTCTTGCATGGGACCTAAGCATGCTCCCGAGGACACATATTTGATTTTTCAACCAATTTATATGCGCTGGAGCATGTGCATGTAGTTCAAATTTGAATTATGCACATAAATGCATTGAAAACTCAGATGATGCATAAAAATGTACAAACGAACCCCGAAAAATCACAAAAAATCACACAACAATCCTGTTGCTCTATGTTGACACGAGAAAACAATTTGAAAGCAATCAGAGGCAATGGATACCGTTTCCTCCCCAAAGGTGGGACGTTCTCTACCAAAAAAAATCTTCATGCTTGTTGTGAGAAGATCCGGTTTGTGAGAAGCATATACCGAAACCTGCCCCAAATGGGACAAAATTTGTACCACGGCATGTTGATGCCGCTCCATGATAGCATGCCAAGTTTCATGAATTTCAGACGAGCTTTGGATTTACTAGAATTTAAAAACCAGGCATCTCAATGTTTTGCCGGCAATCAACGGTGCGCTGGTGTTCGAAATTCATTCCCATTTCTTGCATGGGACCTAAGCATGCACCCGAGGACACATATTTGATTTTTCAACCAGTTTATATGCACTGGAGCATGTGCATGTAGTTCAAATTTGAATTATGCACATAAATGCATTGAAAACTCAGTTAATGCATAAAAATGTACAAACGAACCCCAAAAAATCACAAAAATTCACACAACACTCCTGTTGTTCTATGTTGACACGAGAAAAAATATGAAAGCAATAAGAGGCAATGGATACCGTTTCGTCCCCAAAGGTGGGACGTTCCCTAACGAAAAATGTCATGCTTGTTGTGAGAAGCTCCGGTTTGTGAGAAGAATATACCCAAACATGCCCCAAATGAGACAAAATATGTACCAGGGCATGTTGATGCCGCTCCATGATAGCAAGCCAAGTTTCATGAATTTCAGACGAGTTTTGGATTTGCTAGAATTTAAAAACCAGGCATCTCAATGTTTTGCCGGCAATCAACGGTGCGCTGGTGTTCGAAATTCATTCCCATTTCTTGCATGGGACCTAAGCATGCACCCGAGGACACATATTTGATTGTTCAACCAGTTTATATGCACTGGAGCATGTGCATGTATTTCAAATTTGAATTACGCACATAAATGCATTGAAAACTCAGATAATGCATAAAAATGTACAAACGAACCCCAAAAAATCACAAAAATTCACACAACACTCCTGTTGTTCTATGTTGACACGAGAAAAAATATGAAAGCAATAAGAGGCAATGGATACCGTTTCGTACCCAAAGGTGGGACGTTCCCTAACGAAAACTGTCATGCTTGTTGTGAGAAGCTCCGGCTTGTGAGAAGAATATACCCAAACCTGCCCCAAATGAGACAAAATTTGTACCATGGCATGTTGATGCCGCTCCATGATAGCATGCCAAGTTTCATGAATTTCAAACGAGTTTTGGATTTTCTAGAATTTAAAACCAGGCATCTCAATGTTTTGCCGGCAATCAACGGTGCCCTGGTGTTCGAAAGTCATTCCCATTTCTTGCATGGGACCTAAGCATGCTCCCGAGGACACATATTTGATTTTTCAACCAATTTATATGCGCTGGAGCATGTGCATGTAGTTCAAATTTGAATTATGCACATAAATGCATTGAAAACTCAGATGATGCATAAAAATGTACAAACGAACCCCGAAAAATCACAAAAAATCACACAACAATCCTGTTGCTCTATGTTGACACGAGAAAAAAATTTGAAAGCAATCAGAGGCAATGGATACCGTTTCCTCCCCAAAGGTGGGACGTTCTCTACCAAAAAAAATCTTCATGCTTGTTGTGAGAAGATCCGGTTTGTGAGAAGCATATACCGAAACCTGCCCCAAATGGGACAAAATTTGTACCACGGCATGTTGATGCCGCTCCATGATAGCATGCCAAGTTTCATGAATTTCAGACGAGTTTTGGATTTACTAGAATTTAAAAACCAGGCATCTCAATGTTTTGCCGGCAATCAACGGTGCGCTGGTGTTCGAAATTCATTCCCATTTCTTGCATGGGACCTAAGCATGCACCCGAGGACACATATTTGATTTTTCAACCAGTTTATATGCACTGGAGCATGTGCATGTAGTTCAAATTTGAATTATGCACATAAATGCATTGAAAACTCAGTTAATGCATAAAAATGTACAAACGAACCCCAAAAAATCACAAAAATTCACACAACACTCCTGTTGTTCTATGTTGACACGAGAAAAAATATGAAAGCAATAAGAGGCAATGGATACCGTTTCGTCCCCAAAGGTGGGACGTTCCCTAACGAAAACTGTCATGCTTGTTGTGAGAAGCTCCGGTTTGTGAGAAGAATATACCCAAACATGCCCCAAATGAGACAAAATATGTACCAGGGCATGTTGATGCCGCTCCATGATAGCAAGCCAAGTTTCATGAATTTCAGACGAGTTTTGGATTTGCTAGAATTTAAAAACCAGGCATCTCAATGTTTTGCCGGCAATCAACGGTGCGCTGGTGTTCGAAATTCATTCCCATTTCTTGCATGGGACCTAAGCATGCACCCGAGGACACATATTTGATTGTTCAACCAGTTTATATGCACTGGAGCATGTGCATGTATTTCAAATTTGAATTATGCACATAAATGCATTGAAAACTCAGATAATGCATAAAAATGTACAAACGAACCCCACAAAATCACAAAAATTCACACAACACTCCTGTTGTTCTATGTTGACACGAGAAAAAATATGAAAGCAATAAGAGGCAATGTATACCGTTTCGTCCCCAAAGGTGGGACGTTCCCTAACGAAAACTGTCATGCTTGTTGTGAGAAGCT